>NC_025994.2:99750037-99838494 GCF_000442705.2 Elaeis guineensis | reverse complement strand
CGGGGACAATACAAATGTGGACGAGATGGCCACAAAGCAGTTGTATGCCGCAGTGGAGGAGAATCACAGAGACAGCAGATGCCTCAAAACTTCCAAAATACCCTCGCGAATCGGGCACCCAAGATGTACAAAGACAAGATGCGGGACAACAAAAATCAAAGACCCAAGGACGAGTCTATGCACTTACACAACAGGATGCTAATGCTTCTAACTCAGTGGTGACAGGTATTGACCGATCTCTTAAAAGTTCTTTTATATATATGAAATATTTATATGCTTAGATATATATATATGGACATATAGCCCTGAATGATAAATGAATATCTGACAGGTATGATTAAAATAGCATCCAACGATGTCTATGCTCTATTTGATCCTGGAGCTACCCACTCTTTTATAGCAACTAGTTTTATTAAGAAGACTAATGAGATGTCTCCTACACCTTTAGAAAATAATCTCTGTGTCTGCACACCAAGTGGAGAGGTGATCTTGGTTAATTCAATTTGCAAAGATTGTGTACTAAGTATTGGAGATAGGGAGATGAAAGCAGACTTATTAGTCTTAGAGATGAAGGACTTTGATCTAATCTTGGGGATGGATTGGTTAGCAGCATATCATGCTACAGTTAATTACTTCAAAAAGATAATAATGTTTCAA
Organism: Elaeis guineensis; assembly: GCF_000442705.2. Classification (NCBI taxonomy): domain Eukaryota; kingdom Viridiplantae; phylum Streptophyta; class Magnoliopsida; order Arecales; family Arecaceae; genus Elaeis; species Elaeis guineensis. Next base: position 99,837,837 of record NC_025994.2, on the reverse strand, counting down.
ATTCCAGATCAGTCAGAGTTTAGTTTTAAGAGTACTAAACCCTTCTTTCACCAGAAGTTCATCTCAGCTATTCGTGCTCAAAAATTTCTTAGAAAAAGATGTGAAGGATTTCTAGCCACTGTATTAGACACTCAAGATAATAGCTCAAGTTACAGAATATTCCTATTGTGAAGGAATTTCCTGATATTTTTTCGGATGACCTGCCTGGACTACCTCCTGATCGAGAGATTGAGTTTTTTATTGACTTGATTTCTAGTATGAGTTCAGTTTCTAAAGCCCCTTATCGAATGGCTCCAGCAGAATTGAAGGAATTACAAAAGCAATTACAAGAGTTGTTGGACAAAGGATTCATTAGACCTAGTGTGTCACCTTGGAAAGCTCTGGTACTTTTTGTGAAGAAGAAAGATGGTAGTCTTCGGCTTTGCATAGACTATCGAAAATTAAACAAGGTAACAGTGCGAAACAAATATCCTTTACCACGAATCGATGATTTGTTTGATCAGTTGCAAGGGGCACAAGTCTTCTCGAAAATTGATCTTCGTTCTGGCTACCATCAGTTGAAGATACAGCCTGGAGATATATCAAAAACAGCCTTTCGAACTAGATATGGACATTATGAGTTTTTAGTCATACCATTTGGTTTGACCAATGCACCGGCAGCCTTTATGGATCTTATGAATCGAGTGTTTGCATCATACTTGGATCGATTTGTAGTTATATTTATTGATGATATTTTGATTTACTCAAAAAGTTTACTTGAACATGAAGAACATTTGAGGATTGTATTACAAACTCTGAGGAAAAAGAAGCTGTATGCAAAGCTACAGAAATGTGAATTTTGGATGAACAGTGTTACTTTCCTTGGGCATGTTATCTCCAAGGATGGTATTTTAGTTGACCCAAGGAAAGTGGAGGCAGTAGTCGACTGGAGCCGACCTACTAATGTATCGGAGGTACGTAGCTTTTTGGGGTTGGCTGGCTACTATCGAAGGTTTGTGGAAGGTTTCTCTTGTATTGCCATGCCTTTATCTCGTCTAACACAGAAACAAGTGAAGTTTGAATGGACAGATGAATGCGAGCAAAGCTTCCAAGAGTTAAAAAGACGATTAGTGACTGCTCCAATTTTAACCATTCCATCCGGAACAGAAGGTTTCACTATTTATAGCGATGCTTCTCGTAAAGGCCTTGGTTGTGTTCTGATGCAAAAGGGAAGGGTGATAGCTTATGCCTCTCGACAATTGAAGTCATATGAGCGAAATTATCCTACTCATGACCTAGAATTAGCAGCTGTGATTTTTGCTTTAAAAATATGGAGACATTATTTATATGGAGAGCATTACGAGATTTTCACGGATCATAAAAGTTTAAAATACATCTTTACTCAGAAGGAGTTAAATTTGAGACAAAGAAGGTGGTTGGAACTATTGAAGGACTATGACTTGATAATAAATTATCATTCCGAGAAGGCAAATGTTGTAGCTGATGCCCTAAGTAAAAAATTTTCTGGTGATTTGGCTGCTCTAATTACCTCACAAAAGCCTATATTGCTAGATTTGGAGAAATCAGGAGTAAAAATATGACTATATAATTCTCAAGTTCAACTTGCAAATTTTGTACTACAGCCTACTTTGATTGAAAAGATTAAAGCAGCTCAAAAGGAGGATTCACAGTTACAAAAGGTCATAGAAGCAGTGGAATCCGGTATACAGACAAAATTTTGGACACATGAGGATGGGTCATTGAGATTTGATAACAGACTATGTGTTCTCAAGATTCTAGGATTAAGGGACAAGATCCTAGAGGAGGCTCACTGTTCGGCTTACACCATGCATCCTGGAAGCACAAAAATGTATCAAGATTTGAAAAAAAATTTTTGGTGGTCTGGTATGAAAAGGGATATTGCACAATTTGTAGCCCAATGTTTGGTATGTCAACAAGTAAAAGCCGAATATCAAAGACCAGCAGGACCATTGCAGTCTCTTCTTATTCCTCAGTGAAAATGAGAGCATATTACTATGGATTTTGTGACTGGATTACCTAAAATACTTCGAAATAATAATGCTGTATGGGTAATTGTTGACCGATTGACGAAATCAGCACATTTCTTACCCTTTTGGATTGATCTTTCCTTAGAAAGATTGGCAGGCTTGTATATAGAGCAGATAGTATGACTGCATGGAGTACCAGTTACTATTATGTCAGATCGAGATAGTAGATTTATTTCTCAATTTTGGAAGAGTCTTCATAAAGCCCTTGATACCAAGTTAAATTTCAGTACAGCTTTTCATCCTCAAACTGACGGACAATCAGAACGAACCATACAGATCCTAGAGGATATGTTAAGGGCTTATGTTATGGACTTGGGCGGTGCATGGGATAATCACTTATCATTAGCTGAGTTCGCTTATAATAATAGTTACCAAGCAAGCATTCAGATGGCTCCTTTCAAGGTATTATATGGAAGGAAGTGTAGATCGCCCATTTGTTGGGATGAGGTGGGAGAAAGAAAACTGTTGGGACCAGAAATAGTGCAACAGATAGTGAAAAAAGTACACATGATCCAGGAACGACTTCGTATGGCTCAAAGCAGGCAAAAGAGTTATGCTGATAATAGAAGAAGGGAGCTGGAATTTCAAGTTGGCGATCATATTTTTCTGAGAGTTTCTCCTACTAAAGGTATCATGAGATTTGGAGTTCGTGGTAAGTTGAGTCCAAAGTATATTGGCCCCTTTGAAATTTTAGACAGGATTGGAGAGGTTGCATATCGGTTAGCATTACCGCCGGCTTTATCTGGTGTACATAATGTGTTTCATGTATCAATATTGAGAAAGTATATTCTAGATCTAAGTCATGTGGTGAGTTATGAACCTTTGCATCTTCAGAAGGATCTGACTTATGAAGAATATCCAGTTCGGATTGTTGACAAGAAGGATCAGGTGTTACGGCATCGAAGTATTCCTTATGTGAAGATCCAATGGAGCAATCATAGCGAGAGAGAGGCTACATGGGAACTCGAGACAGAAATGAAGATCAAGTATCCACAACTCTTTGAAAACTCAGGTATGTAAATTCTGAGGATGAAATTTTTTTAAGGGGGGAGATTGTAACAGCCCAGGTACTTGGGCCTGCAGTTCAGACGGCCCAACAAAAAAAAAATTATAGAGGAGGAAGACTCCTAACCGGAGTCTTTTTCCTTCCCGTTTCTGATGAAATCAAACTCAAAGAGTCCGGCTGGGATAGGAAACCTTCACTATAAAGATCCCCTATCCTCCCTTAGGATTTTATAACAAAAATTTCGAAGAAAATTGAGGGATTTGAGAGATTTTCTCAAGAAAATATCGTGGGTGGTTGATCGGAAGAGAGGGGGGTCGTCGGAGCTATCTTTGGACGTCGGAGCAAGGTATTTTTCTTTCCCTTTTGATCCTCCGATCATCGGTGAACTTGGAAGCCGGTGAGATGCGGGTTCGGGCTCAAACAGGGACACCCCTGTTTGCATTGATTTTTCTTCTTCCGTCGCCGGCAGCGAGGGATGAGGCTACCACCAGGATGGTAGCCTCGCCGTCGTTGGAGCTGCTTGGGAGGGTGGCAGGAGATGGCCCATCTGGCCGGATTAAGGGGAGGCACTCGAAAAGGGGCTCAGGTTCCCTATTTTCGAGCGTGAGGAAGAGGAGAAGAAATTTCTTCTCTCTTCTCTAAATAAAAAAAAAAAATATATATATATATACATAAAATATAATTATATATATATACATACATATATATATATAAAATAAATAAAAATAATAAATAAAAATTAAATAAATAAAAAAATATATATAATATAATTATATATATATACATACATATATATATAAAATAAATAAAAATAATAAAAAAAGGGACATAGGTAAGAGTCAGATAAACCTCAATATATATATTTTTAAAAAATTTATTTGGTTAAATTGATTTGTTTGATAGGAGAACAGTCCAACGATCAGGGGGACAACGAGTAGGGTTTCGATTTTCAGACTATAAGGCTGTGAAATTGATTTCTCATTGATCGAGGTAAGAATCATTATACATGATCATCATCACATGTATATACTATTTTACTATTAGTTTTGCATCGTTGGATTTGAGATCAATGAATTTATCATATGTGAAATGCTGATATTTACTTGTGTGATTGCGAGCATGAATATGTTTTCATCAACACATATGATGGCATCATTATATAGTTATGACATGTTTATTTTTGAGTACACTATAAAATTTGAATTGATTAATGGTATACGTCCATAAAAAAAAAAAAGAGAAGAGAATATGGTTTGGACTGACCTTGTCATGTGGAATAGCCAGCCACGAGCTTATGCCTGGGACAGCCTCCACAGGCTTATGTGTGGAAGAACTTGATCCGAGAAAGATCATGAATGATTTGATCCGAGAAAGATCATGGCCACTTTGATCCGAGAAAGATCATAAATAGTTCGATCCGAAGAAGATCACAGAAATCGATCCGAATAAAAGATCGTCGCATGATCCTGGTTAGTCCAAAGCCAAAAAGGAATAAAAGGTTGTCAAACCGAAGATGTGAAAGATGAAACATATAATATGAAATTCAACAATGAATGAAGATTTCACCTGATGATGTATGATGATACATATTATTAAATGCATATTTATGACATTATTCCGATTATTATATACATATGAGTTTTCTCAATTGTATTGGTTTTAGAAATATTAATTTTATCTACTGGCTTGATGTACATGTGCAGTGATTCTTACTGAGCTGGAGAAGCTCATATTTCCTTCTTCTTTTTTTTTTTTTCAGACTCACAGGATGCTTAGTTTGGACGGTTTGGGCGAGAGCAAATAAGAACAGAAGCCTTTAGTAGTTTAGTTAGTTTAAGTTTTCTGATACCAATGAACATGTGAATAAATTGTATTGAACAAAGTTTACATTTGATTTAAAGTTTTGACTCGGTGGATTGATTTGGTATTTACTTGGTTATTTAAAATTTTTAAAGTATTAAATTAATAGGCCTTACATGATCCTTAGGGTGCTGCTCTAGGGTTTGTGTGGCCGTGTCACGTGTCCAACTCAGGTGCTGGGTTTGGGGCGTGACAGATTCGGACCCTTAGTCTAATGAGAATGTCAGAGCTTAAAGAGGGAGAATATGTGAGAACTTGTATGGGTATATATTTAGTCCCATATTGATTATTCACTGAAAAAATATTAGATATTTATATAAGACTAAAGAATCTAAATAATATCTTCTAGCTAGCTTTATTTAGATGAGGTCTTGGGTTGTTACAGATACAAATCTTCATAGAGAAGGAATAGTATGATATTAGAAGTTCGGGGAAATAGAGTAGGTGAAGTTTCACAGATGTTTAGTCTTCCATTGATTATAGGCTAGCTTAATTGTTTTATCATGTTATACATGCTAAATTGTTGTCTAAATGAATATTTAAAGAGCCCAAGACCTCATCTAATATGAAACCTTAGGACATCTTGTATCCTACATTCTTAGGGGGCACCTATTCCATCGGAGGAACCGGCATCAAGGAAAGGAAGATCTACATGTTCTTGCAATTTCTTCTTCCTAAAGGATCTCACCACAGGGTTCATCAATGCCCTCCTAGCGATCTCAAGTTACGCCCCAATCTCTTCTAGATTATTTTTTTATCTGTTTATTGTGTTCTTATGTCCTGCGTGATGTCTATAGAACATCCAACAAGAAGAAGAATAATGCATATTGTCACACGGAATTGCCTATTTACCTAATAGCATTTGCAAGTCTAGCTATGATTGGTTTCAGTATGAATTCCTGCAAGGTAGCTTCTTTTCTTTTTGTTGTTATAACTTTTTGGACCGAAAAGTTTGGTATTGTCATAGGCTTGGAAACAAAGGAAAGAAAACAGAGTAATGGATTTTGTGGATCCACTCATTATCGATTCATGTCCACGGAGATGCATAATTTGTGTTCTCTTATGCGTGCACGGCTGTCAAAATGATTGGCCATGGTTATAACGTTTGAAAGCGAGACTACTAATCGTCAACTGCCCCGGCAGCACATTTTGACTGCAGAAAGAAGCTTCAGCGAGACTGACTCATAAAAAATTGATCTTAATGTCTGCAAATACTTCCTCCACGATGCTAAAGGGAAGATAGAAGTTTTGATTTGCAATAACACCTTTCCAAAAGAATTCTATTCTCTTCGGAATCGGAGCCTAGAATATGTCTATTAAAAATTAAGTTTCAAATCACTTCTCACAATAGCTGTACATTGTATTTGACATTTCTGCGCCTCTTCCACTGGCATTTCTTTGTTTGAGAATCATAAATTTTAAATAAACCACTTATGTAAGCTGCTTCTGCTGATTGTAATCAGCAGAAGGTCAAATGGGAAATGCACCTGATCATATCGGCTGCGGCTAGGGTTTTGCTTCCCCCCCTCATTTAAGGGTCAAATTTTCTGCACAAAAGAGAATTCCTGTATGAGAAAAATAAAAGAGAATTCCTTCCTAGCACAATAATGCTATGGACATAATTATCAGAAATGTGGATGATTTGATTTTCAATCATATGGGATTTTCTTTTCTTATGCAACTGTTGTAGATTTTGAAATTATATCGGCATACCATGCAGGTACCAGCAGGTGAAAAATGATATTCTTGTAAGACATGCACAAAATATATTTCTTAGAAAGCTCAAGTGAAACTTAACCAGCTCCAATCTAGAACTGATCTAGTTTCCTTGAGCTTCACTGGTTTGTCAAATTTAAAGGACTAGGAGGGGGATCAGTGGGTACATCTTGCGAATTATGCTTTATAACAAGAACCACAATCAAATCCTTCTGCCTACCTCCCTCAGGTTGCTACTTTTGGAGATACCTGGGACATTCTAGTCTTAGCTGGCTGTTTGTTGGTCTGTCTCAACCATATATTCTGAACAATTGGGTAGCAGTCCTTAAGAAATGCCTGGTCAGCTAGTCCTTCTAGCTCTTTGAAGGCTATCCTTCCCCATTTCAGGTCCTCTCCACAGTGCAGACTTCATTTTCTTTTTTTTTCTTTTTGTCCTGTTCGATCAGTGATTGTATCTTTTGCTCTTCATTGTCTTGTTGAAGCTGATGGGGCCGGTCTCCTCCATTTGTTCAAAAAAGATGAGTCTTAGAGATGGACATTAAAATTTAAATAAATCACAGGAACACTTTTTCAATTTTAGCTTAATTTTACTTATGCTCCTGTATTTTAAAAAGTGTCAAATTGATCCTTCTAATTATTGACATATTGTAATATGGTCCGACTGTCTATCTCCATTAAAAAATTTTTCTAAATTACAAAACTACTCATCTCCTTTCTCCTCCCTCCTTTTCGATTGATCCTCTCCTCTGTGGCCGGTGTCCCTCTTTCTCTCTCTTCCTTCCTCTTCTTTTTTCTCATCCTCTTCTTTCTCATCCATTTCTCCTCCTCCCCTTCCTCCTCTTTCTTCCTTCTCCTTTCTTCTCCTCTCATTTCTTCATCTATTCTTCTCCTCTCCTTTCTTCTCCACTTTCTCCACCCATTCTTCTCTTCTCTTTTCTCCTCTCCTTCCTTTCCATGCACTCCTTCTCCTCATCCTTTTTCTCCAAGCCACTCACAAACTATCTCTCTTTATGGCGGCCTCATCCATTTTTGCTTTCTTGATCTTCTTCCTTCTCATCCTCTTCTCCTCTCCTTCCTCCTCTTTCACCCTATTCCTTGCCAGTGGTCTCTCTCTCCTCCTCCTCTTTCTTCCTATTCTCTTTTTCTTTCAAACCAATCCATGAGCTCTATCCCTTAAGATGGCTCTCTCTAAATCCGCTTCTTTTCACCGGCAAAAAAAATTCTTCTCCTCGCTCATTTCTCTTCCTTCATGATAGCTCCCTTCACCTCCTTTTTTTTTTCCTCATCCATTTTATCTTCTCATTCTTCTTTTCCTTCAAACCGCCCATAAGCCATCCCCTTCACGACGGTCCTTTCCACCTCTAGCCTTTTCGGCTGATAATCCATTTTTTCCCCCTCCTTTCTCTCCCCCCTCTTCTCCTTCTTATCCTCCTTCCTCTCCTTTAACCCATTCCTTATCCATGACCATTCTTCCCTTCTTCCTTTTCTCTTCGTCCATTTTTTTTCTCATCTTTTTCTTTTTCTAAGTCCATCCATAAATAAAGAGTATTTTCATTCATTGAGAGAGAAATCTAATATCGTTTATTAATAAAATAAATGACTGGACCATATTAGAATATATCGATAACTAAAAAGATCAGTTTGATACTTTTTGAAGTGCATGAGGTATAAATAAAAATGAGCTAAAATTTTAAAAATATTTTTATAATTTATTTTTAAATTTTTTTACTTAATTTATTTGAAATGTAAGTCAATTACAAATAGCATATTTGAGATTTGCTATATTAGCTGCTATATATAACACGGATTCGTTGCAACCAATCAAGCAAGGCTGTTGTTGTTTGTTTGTTTATTTTTTGATAAAATTAGATTTTATTTATGCCAATCTAGAGAAAGTACATCTGCGTGAATCTGAAATAAAATATGAAAAAAAAAGGGACCACAACGTAGTCCCTGTATGATTCGCCAACCTGTATGCAAGGCTGCTCTTTGAAGCTTGCACGTGGTGTTTCTTTTTATTAATGTTAGAGAATCTCAGTTAGAGTTCCTATGCTTCCCTTTTAAAAATTCTCATCTTTTTTTTGCATAAAAAAAAAAATCTCATCTTTTGGTGCTCCCTTCTCTTGCGCTAATAAAGGACGTGCATTGCGCGTGCCGAAATAAGCTTTTAGGACTTAAGTCTCACCCATCTGAAGCTATGACCAGCAGGCCCGATTGTAAGTGGACCTTCAAGCCCACGTCCGAATGTTTCTACATCAATTGAACGGGGCTCTGTCCGAATGTTTCTACATCAATTGAACGGGGCTCTGGCTAAACCGTAGTTCCATCAAAGTCTAAGCGAAATTCTTTGTGCACCGCGGGCGGTGCAGAACCTTACGTATTGTCCATGATGATTGATTCTCACCCAAAATTTGTATTAAAAAAAAAAAAAAATTTGCATGTCGCATCTTGATCCCGCATGTAAATCAATCACTACGGATGGTGTACATGATTCTACGCCGCCCGCGGTTCAAAAAAAATTCCTTCAAAGTCTAATGGCAACAGACCTTCTAAGAACTATCCAACGGGAAGTGTCAAAACCTGTTTGCAGGTCAAACACAAGCGGCATCTGGCCTCCAGCCTCCAGGTGATCGTAGGAAAGATCCTCGCCCAACAACCCACCGTTGACCAGACAGCATTGTGACGGTTGGCGGGCTTGTCACGCATGCCTTGGTCAAACTTCAACACCACTTGCCTTTTTTTTTTTTCCCATTGCTTTTTATTTTATGGTTTGAACATGTGCCCATGGAAGCGTGACTTCAACAACTAAAATAAGAATAACCAGATGGATCTCTTATCTCTAGCCACAGGGATTCCATCCTTTCTCCCGGAACGCAACTAAATAGGTTGTTTAGTCTTAGACAGTGGTTTCAACCCCTCTGAGATCAAAAATGGGTTTTAACTTCAGCTACCCAAGCATCATTTTCTCTTATTTGCTCATCTTTTCTAGTTCTCCATCCTTGTTTTCTTATGCCACAGACACCTTAACACCCGACCAATCGATCAGCGGTGAGCAAACCCTTAAATCGGCTGGAGACATCTTCGAGCTCGGATTCTTCAGCCCTGGGAATTCAAAGTACCGATACGTCGGCATATGGTATCAAAGCGTCTCGCCACGGTCCGTCGTCTGGGTCGGTAACCGAGAAGCCCCCCTGAAGAATTCTTCTGGGAATTTCACCATCGGAAGCGATGGAAACTTGCTGGTGCTCGATGGAGGAGGCAGCATCATATGGTCTTCGAACTCGTCGGCGGCGTCGAACAATTCCACTGCACAGCTCCTGGACTCAGGTAACCTCGTTCTCCAGTTGGGCCATGGAACAGTGCTGTGGGAAAGCTTTAATCACCCAACTGACACGTTCCTCCCTGGCATGAAGCTTAGTCTTGACACCAAGACGGGCGAGAGACAGATCTTCACTTCATGGAAAAGCCCTGACGACCCTTCAGCTGGGAACTATTCACTGAGCCTCGACCCCCTTGGGTCGGCGCAGGTCTTCATGTGGGAAGGAACGGTGCCACGTTGGAGGTCCGGGCAATGGAATGGGCAAGTCTTCACGGGTACTACGATGAGATTTCTCTATATCTATGGATTCAAGTTTGTAAACGACTTGAATCAAGGAATCATGTACTTCACTTTCACCCAGTTTAATAGCTCCCTTCTGAGGTTTGTGTTGCAATGGGATGGGGTGGAGAACAGCACGATACTGGTCGGAGAGACGCAAGAATGGGAGACCGTCTGGGCGGAGCCCACCAACGAGTGCGAGATCTACGGCAAGTGTGGGATCTACGGGGTGTGCAACAATGGTGATACGCCGATCTGTAGCTGCCTCAAAGGGTTCGAGCCGCGCTCGAGCGAGGAATGGAGTAAAGGAAATTGGTCAGGAGGGTGTGTTAGAAGAACTCTATTGGATTGTCAGTTGAACAGAAGTGGTGATGGATTCTTTAGGGTGGCAGGGGTGAAGGTGCCGGACCGTTCACAGTGGGCTTCAACGGTCTTAACTGAAGCAGCATGTGAAGCAGCTTGTCTGAATAATTGCTCCTGTAAGGCTTATTCATTTGTTTCTGGTATTGGATGTATGATATGGGCGCATGATCTGATAGACATCTACCAGTACCCTGAAGGGGATAACGATCTCTACGTCAAACTCCCAGGATCTGAATTAGGTGAGTAAATTTTAATTTAGAGGTTGATTTATTTATTTATTTATTTATTTTGCCTTAGCCAATGGTGAGAATATCGTTTAAAAATTCACTTGTTTACATGGCTTCTTCTTAGGCTTGATGGATGAGTGTCATGAGGTTAGAAATTTCTGATGAATTATATTTCCTAGTTATACCCCATAGAAGAGAAGCTAATACCATAGAATAGTAATATGATGACTTTCATGAGCCTAAAACTTTCTTAGTTATTACACCATGGTAGAGGAGCTAATACGACAGAATAGTCTCCAATGAATATTAGGTGTACCCAAGTCTGCTTTTCAAATAAAGTTGGGTGGCTCTGTTGAGCCTCCCCTCACACTCAAAAGGAATATTATGTGTAGAAGATGAATTTAGTCTAAAATTCTTCGTAGCCAAGTCTACGAAAATTACAAATCCGTGGGTTTGAGATGGGACTGAAAAGCCTATTAAATATATCGTATTTGGTGGGGGATCCCCCGTTCTTCCAAATCCACTTCAAAAGATAAAACAGACGCGTTGTTGTCAATGGTCCACCTAAAACAGGAGGTCACCAAGAGTAATCAATTTCTTATAGTACCCTTCCCTTGTGAACTAATGGCGAGACGAGGCCGGCCGCCCTAATTGATACCCGAAGATTTGTTCGAAAGGAATAAATATGACATCATGCATCCTAGTAAATGCTGTTTGCTATTTTATTGATGTTTTTAAGCAAAACGATCGGATGCCCCATAGACCTATAACAATTAACTTTTGTTGCAAAAAATGAGAACATAGGTCTAATACATTTATTTAGGCATATAGTGTGGGTAATAGTTAATTAGCATCACTAACAAGAAAAATTATATCCTTTTTAATAAGCAAAATACCAGTGCTAAAATTTATGAGGTCAATGGTTTTATTGGCATCAAAAAGGCATGTGAAACGAACATTGAGAATGCTGCAGGATGTACCGCTAGTAGAAGATATTCGAGGCTGGATAAAAGAACGGCTAAACACGCTTTGAAAGGAAAGGTAAAAGAGTACACTGATTGGAATATGGGAGGCGCACTCCTGATTGGGATGTCACACTCACTGTCAGATTGACAAAGTCCATGGTCCATCACCAGAAGCTTTGAGTCCTCAAGGCCACCTAATGGATAAGCATACTGAAAAATAAGAGAAAATGGATGAGATTTGCGGAAATCATTGCCTAAAGCTTGTTTCCACATTAATAGCATGGATATTTGGTTTTTGGGTGAACATATGAAAAAGCAAGAGTAACTTAATTTATATCCCTATACCATACTATGATCTCTTGCCTCAAATAATTGCATACATAATTGTGGCTGTCATCTCTATGCTTGCACCATAAGCAATGCTAAACATTAGATGATTTGGAAAATTAAAAGCTTGTATTAGTTTCGCTTACGAGAGTGTAGTTAAATTTTTTGTTCTGATTGGAAAGAATGAAGGATTTTCTTCAACTCGCTCAATTTGAATCTCTCAAATAAAATGATGCATAATAGAAATTTTAGAAAAGCAAGGCTCTTGATCATTTAGTTGCATTAATTTTTCATGGTTCATAAATATGATGCATATTAAGGTGGAAAATATAGTCTATACTCTTTCTCTTCATTCTCTTTATAGAGACTCTAATGGATAGAAAGTAGAGTATGCTTTTTACTTTCAATCTTTTATCCTATTCTCCAAAACCATAGCATATGGTTTCTAGTGAAGTGATCTTTGAGTTAGATTCTTTTTCTAGTTAGAAGAGAATGAAAGCTTCCCTCTTTTTATGCTATCGAAGTTCATCCCAAATCAGATTAGATCTCTCCACTAATTTTAAGGATACATACAAATAAAATAAAATTTTAGATAGATACTAGATCTTGACTCCTACACCAACTTTAGTTATACTTGCATCGTCAAATCCTTTATGGATTAGAAGTTATAGCTTCTCAAAATTTGGCACTCGATTGACTAATAGATATGGTGAATCTTGCTCTCGAAGCTTATCAAGATCTGGCTAAAGTAGCCAGATTAATCCATGATGGGTTAGATGATCCTCCTAAATCATTGTTTCCTAAAATTAATTTTTGATTTATTGTTTAATAGAGGAAAGGTTATTTAGGATAGAATACATATTACTTTCCTGTCAGATAGATTCTCCAGCTGCATTTACTTGGCACAATGACAGAATTCCAATGTCCTCTTTTCTAGTAGTTCATCACCATGATCTATTGCTGAAATTATGTCCATTGCAGGAACTGATAGCAAGAGATGGAAAATAATTGTCACAGTATCTACCTTGGGGGGGTTCTTTTTGATCACATGCATCTTCTTAGGGTGGAAGTACAATAAAAGAATAAAGGGTAAATATTTATAGTTTTATTATTGGTATCAGATTATGCAGCTATCAATATCTTGATTCACACCTAATCCTTCTAGTTGGTCTGGCGCAGATTGGTTGAAGATGGGCAGGAAAAAACATGACTTGTTGCATAATATGCTTTCCAAAAGAGAGGCTAGACCGGACTTCTCAGGGCCAAGTGAGTATGGAGAGGAAGTGCAGGAAGGAAAAGGGGCCGAGCTTCCCTTGCATACTTTTGAATGTATATCTATTGCTACTGATAATTTTAGTGAGTCCAATAAACTTGGAGAAGGAGGATTTGGCCACGTTTACAAGGTAAAGCCTATTTACATTCTTCTTCTTTTTTTTCTTTTCTTTTCTTTTCTCTTCTTTTGAGCAATATGGTGGTGAGAACAATATGGTAGTGATGTGCCACCATCAGGACTTGAACTCTGTTCTGTCTCCAAAGGCAAGCCCTTAGGAGAGTAGTGGCAACCAGCGAAGCTAACAGCTGCTTGCAGATTATATAGCATGAGTCATAATATTGCAGATTCAAAATGTGAGCATTCTCATGCTTATTTTGTTCTGCGAATGATATTAATTTTGATCAGAATAAGTCAGATCCAATACCATATATAGCTACTTCAATTTGGGATGCATAAAGAATTTCTTTTTTCCAAAAAAAAAAAAAACAAAAGAATTACTTGTTCCACCACACATTGCTTTCAATGTCTGACATGGTGTCTCATATTGTTTAAAAGGGAATGCTACCTGGAGGTCAAGAAATAGCTGTGAAAAGACTTTCAAGGAGTTCTGGGCAGGGACTGGAGGAGTTCAAGAACGAAGTCATACTGATTGCAAAGTTGCAGCACAGGAATCTAGTCAGATTATTGGGCTATTGCATTCAGGGAGAAGAAAAGATACTAATATATGAGTACATGCCTAATGGAAGCTTGGATGCTTTTCTCTTCCGTATGTCCCTAGAACTCCATCATCATCTTGCCTCAATAATTCTAAAATACTTTCTGCTTTTTAAACTTAAAGAATGGTGAATGAGGTATTTTGAACAGGTCCTGTTAAGCAAGCATTACTAGATTGGATAACACGCTTCAAGATCATAGAAGGGATTGCACGAGGACTCCTTTATCTTCATAGGGATTCAAGGCTACGGATTGTTCATCGTGATCTCAAAGCTAGCAACATTTTGTTGGATGAGGATATGAACCCCAAAATATCTGACTTTGGAATGGCAAGAATATTCGGAGGTGATCAAAATCAAGCAAATACAAATCGAGTTGTTGGAACACTGTAAGTACTATTCATATAAGTCTTTCTAAGTGATCTGATCATGCGCACGAACACCCAATGTGCATTTACGTGAAAAATTGAAAATAATTTTCTTTTGGTGATCAAATTGAACGAGCTTAATTTTTCAATAATGCAGTGGCTACATGTCTCCTGAGTATGCAATGGAAGGCCTTTTCTCTGTGAAATCTGATGTCTATAGCTTTGGAATTTTGGTCTTAGAAATCGTGACAGGCCGAAGGAACAATTCATTTCACCATACAGAGAACTCCCAAAATATTGTAGGATATGTATGTATACATGTAACTTGGGTTCTCCATGTCTTTAGTTACATTCAAAAATCTTTTCCGGATAAATTCTGAGCTTTTTCTCTTTCTGTTCCCCCTTTGCAGGCATGGCAATTGTGGAATGAAGATAAAGCAGTCGAATTGATCGATCCATCCATACGGTCATCATGTTCTATTCGACAGGTGATTAGATGCATACACATCGGACTCCTGTGTGTACAGGATCGTGCTAATGACCGGCCAGACATACCAACCATTATATTAATGATGGCCAGTCAAGCCATTACCCTCCCAATGCCTAAACAGCCCACTTACACATTTGAGGGAAGCCCACATGAAAGTGATTCAATGGCGAACAAATACGAGTCTTTTAGTACATCTGATGTCACAATCACGATGCTTCACGGAAGATAGAATCCGTGCACAATTATCCATCCAGCCTTGGAAACGATCACATTTCATTCTACGGAGAACTGCCTCGAGAGCTCGTCCGGAGATAGGAACTACTTGGGAGAAAATGAACGAGATCCTAGGCCTTTTTGGAGAAAATATTAGGTTGAGGCGGCTCCTCGACATGGAATCCGACGCTGCCCTCCGCCGCTGGAGGCGGCTAAGTTGATGAATAGTAGCAAAACTCGTCTCTTAAGTCGAGCAGGCAGGTGATCCAGCGGGTCGAACAGCAGATTGTCGGTGGTTCTTTTCTTTTCTTTTTTTAATTCTCCGGTGCTGCAATGGAAATAAATTGTTTGTTACCACACAAAGTCATACATTCTGTGCAAACTTGTTCATACTTCCAAATCCCAACTTTTGTTTTGTGTTCGACCTATTTGTTAGAATGTCATTGAAATGTATCATTAGGGAATCAAATTTCATACTTTTTAAGGATTTGTTTGGATTTTTCTATATGATTAGACTAAAAAATTCTGTACGATTTGGAGATTGAATCAATGCAACCAACAAAATCATGAGCTATAGATTGGTATTAGGGAAAGAAAATATCTTATTAATGATACTAGGAAGAGGCATTTTGCGCCAAAAATGAGAGAAGTGGATGGGGAACGCCTTAATCTGTCACTTTTTGCGGGAATCTTCTTGAAAGCCACCTCCATTTGTTGGCCTTAGCTTCTCGTCTCATCTCGGACGCGGATTCCGGCTTCTCGAACGCCGACGGTGCCCGCTGCTGATGTGGTGGCGAGGAGGGTGAGGCCGTCGTTGCGTTTGCGTAGTTAAAAACGTGCCGTATCTATATAGAGTCAACGGGTACAGCCGACTTTATTGAAAGTCGTCAGCTACTCCTGAATGTTGCCGGCTTCATAGAAAGTTGTCAAGGTTCGCCGACTTCGTCAGGGACTCGTAGCAAAAAGATCTCCAAGGTCTAGTCGGTTTCCATTCCTAATTTTCGATGATTTCCCTTTCTCTTTCAAAGTGTCCCATGTACGATGTTCCGGCACTGCGGTAGCGGTAATGAAGAGGCTGGCATTGCAGTGGAGTTTTGCCGAGCCGAGCTCTCTCACAAGGTAACTCTGTTTCTATCTACTTGCTTTTCCACAAATATTCTTGCTTCTTGTTTCGAACCCTTGTGTCATTTTTCTCTGTGTTGGACGGTATGGTGTACAGACTTCTACATGTTTATGGTCTTATTTGGTGGAACGTTGTTTTGGTGTCAGATGTATCGTCATCTTAAGTGGAATGCTGCTCGTAAAATATGGACGAAATGGGAGCCGGCAGAAATTAGTTACGTTTCCCAAGTTTGTTTCTTGAATGTCATAAACTAATGTTTGATGATGATATAGTTGGAGTACCCAACTGAGTAGCAGTCACAATTAACCCTAATCAACTCCAAATTAAGCTAGAAGTTTCTCACGCCCAAATTCCACTTCTCCAATATTACTTTAACTCTTTTAGGATTGTCCAATGCATGAGACTTCAACTACTGCCAAGTCGGAGGAGGGCTAGGTGAGGTTATTTCCGTAAGCAAGTGCACCATTGCTCACCAATGCAAGGGTAAAACTAGTACAATTGCAGCAATGCTCACCCTCAACAGGCCTCAACCATCCTGCAACCAAAAAAGTTGCTGCATACCATTTGTGTTCCCACCAAGTGATTTCTTCTAGAGGTTATCCGAGATCCTCCATGAAGTGATCGGCCTGTTTTACGAGCAACTAGATGAGTTTCATCCTATAATGTCCATCTCTACCTTACTTGGTTCTCTGAGGACGAGATTTCCTAACAATGCAGCGCTTATGAGATTGGTGCTTCAGAATTTGATGCTAGCATGATGGGAATTGCCTACAATGTCCAAGATATCAGATTTTACACATCAAAGTATATCAACCCAGATAAATTCAGTATAGACCATTCTCTGTTGGCGACCCATACCATAGTCTTATTAGCAGAAAGGAAAATTGGCCGCCAGGCAAGAGGGTGTTTGTTCCATGGAAAGATTAAGTGGTGAAAGTTGATAGGATCGTGAAAGGAACAAGAATTGAATACCCACGCATGCCTTTTTCGCTGTCCATAAGCCCGTGACTTTGAGCAGAAGGATCCAAAACCAGTCATGGTTGTTATTTGATTAATTTCTCGCCTGCGGGAAAGGGAAAGGATATGATGGTCGATGGATTGTTTGTACTTTTCTCGGGAGGGAAGATAGGAGTTTGTCAAGAATTTCACTAGAGAGAGTTGCAAACCCAGACCATCACCAAATCAGTAACTTGACCATTTTTGGTATTCTACAGCTAGTCTCTCCTCTCTTCTGCAAAGAATCTACGCTTTGCTTCTATTGTATTGAATAAGAACACAGAGATCGAGGTGAGCTAGACACTAAATAGCCCAAATGAGAACCCATCTAAAAGAAATAGACATTATTAGGAAATACAACATTGGTTTTCTTCCATAAGTAGATTGCAAATGTTATATGGAAATGATTGAAGCAACAGTTCCACATAAGATTTGCAAATCTTACATGAAAATGATTGAAACAACGGCCATTCAATCACAAAACAATGATTACGCAATAAAAGATTGATGATAATGCATATTCGAAGCTGTTCCTAGCCGCCCCATTTAGGCCACGGCTTAAAGAATCCTGAACTAGAGACCTCGCGCCTGGTGGAGGGCCGGGACTTCACGAACCTCCACCTCGAGCAACCAGTGTCATGACTTCCCTTGTGCTCTCTCTCTTGATATGAAATTGTCTTCTCCACCTTCCAACTAAGCCATGGAATGAGGGCGGCAAATGAAAATAACGAGTCACAGCAGCCACGTTTTCTTGGAAACATGTGCCAAGGAATGAAATTAAGCAAGTGAGCTTCCCAGTTCTTGCATTCATTGAAGAGGGAAATTTTGGATTTTGGACTTGCGAACACCAAGGGAGTCTTGTGGACTTAAAACATTGCATGTAACGATAGGCATTGCTAGCTATGTATGACTTCATTGGTTTAAAGATTTTTTTTTTTTTTCCTATGAAACTACATTAATTATTCATTACCATGTAAGTTTGCACATGAGATCTCTCTTTGAAAAGAAAGTACTAACCAACTGAGCTAACAACTACAGATTAAAGAAGATTGAAAAAATTGAAAGAGTATTAAAAAGGTCACGAGCTTGAATTGGTGAGGTTTGCCAACCATGCTAAGGATTCTGCTCTCGCACTAAGGGCCTATTTGAATAATTTGGCTGAAAATCCCATTAGATTTATGGATTAAGCCAATACAACCAATTCGATAGTAAGATTACAAGATGGGCTATGTCTGTATCCATAAGTACTTAGGAAGGGCTTTGAAGTAGACCGGTCTCAATCCTAAAGGAAGAAAAAAAGAACCCATAAACTTGCATGAGCTGCACGAATCCTAAATTAATAATGATGGTGCATGTTTTGATTGTGTAGGTCCCCACCAATGAGTTCAGAATTGTTCCTAATCGCAGGTTTCAGTTCCATGCAGACACCGTTTTCACATGTCCATGTCATATCTTGGAAACAATCTACTGAAGACCTTTTCCTATAGCCTACCAACAAAAAGAAAAACAAAATAATAAAACAAAGCATGAAATTGTAGCTCAAATCATCAGGGAGGTGTGGACACCTGGCATTTAGAAAGGTGTTTGAATGCTATATAGGAGTACGAAACATTGCATTTGTGTATGTTCCTTCTGTGGCAAAGATTTCTTTGCCGAGCTCTTTGGGATTCCGACCTTGAGTTTCCAGGAAACCATGGACTAAAGGCTGAAACAGCATCCTCATTTTATCTTCAGAAACACAACAGAAAATATCAAACCTGCGCATTGTCAGGCCAACATTTGCTGCAAGGGATAACCAATCAATTCATCTCCATGGTTAAAAGGCTTAAGTGTGTTATCAGACGAACGATCTACTTCAACTCCTCAACATGCATTTTTCAATTCATATATAAGGTCCAAAATAAAAACCAAATAGTTCTTTAACAAATTATGAAACCTCTAACCATACCTACAAAAATGCAAATGTAGCCTCCAGTTCTGAATTCAATGTGATCCCTTTTAAGGAGCCTGATCACCCCACAAAAGGTAATTAGATGACCATTAGACACAACATATTCCTGTTTTGGGAGTTCGAACTTTGAACAGAGATGCAAACCTACTACCGCTCAACCACACACAACATGTTCCTGTTTTGGGAGTTCGAACTTTGAACAGAGACGCAAACCTACTACCGCTCAACCACACAAGTGCCATTTTTTTGGCTCACCGAATGCTGCGACATATGAAATCAAATACACAGTGATAGAAACTCCATGCTCGGAACAGATTAAAATAACCAAAAGATAAAGTTCAAGTGAAAGATTAATTTAAAAGATCAACCACTAGCATAGAAAATTATCAAAATCTGAAAACCATGAAGACATCAAAGTAAATACCTCAAGAACATCAATTGCAACTACACAAAGAAAAAGAATACTTTGAAACACCTGAACAACAAAAGACAGGCAAATGTATTGGCAGTACTAGTATGATATAGTGAAGTCTATAAACTTACCATTCAGTGAAAATACTAGCACAAAATTCAATATGAAAAAACCCCACAAAAAGGCTCTACCACCATGCAGCATAAAACAATTCAATTGAGAAGAAATGACAACAGTTAGTTGCCACCCATTTTCGGAAACTCTGGTTCAACAAATTTGAAAAGACGAAAACAAATAGAGCCAATTAATTCTTGAAAAGATATCGATGTCGATTCCAGCTATATTCATCTCAAAAACCAATTGAGAAAAACATAACATCAACTATATGTAATCAGTATATAATTGAGTAGAGAAAGTCCAAATGATTATGCATAAAAGTTTTTAGCTCTACATCATCTATCCATCTCGGAGACTACCACATGAAGAGATCTCACACCAAGTTACATTGGAATTTATTCAAACAAAAATAACGAGGTAATTCTTAATCATAGACTAGTCATCTCAATCCATCAGAGAAATGCCTAGAAGACAAGATCCAGTGCCACATAAAAAGAAACAAATTCAAGTAAATTAAGCATAGATATCTTTCTGGTTTTTGTGGTCAATATCGCATTCAATCCAGCATTGATATTTGATATGGGATAAAATTTTCAAAACCTTAATAAGCAAAAATAGCACATTAATGCCAAAACAATGTCATTTTGTATAATATATTTATTACTTTTCTTACTAGTAAACCAGCACATGCAAAGTGCATTCCAAAAGGAATCCCAACCACCAAAGGAAAAAGGAAAACACCACATGTATCAGCACAGACAAATTCAAGAAACACAAAATAGCCAGAAAGATACAGCACAGTAAAATAGTTATCGTTCAATATTACCGCTCACATGGCTGTTTGAAAAGATATAATATGCCACAACCTTGACTACCATAAAATAGAGAAGTGCCAGCAAAGCAACAGCAACCACCATCATCCATAATCTCTGCATCGACATGAACAATAATATGAAAACTTAGAAATTACCACGAATCATGCCATACAAAAGAATAAGATATACTGCTGCCAGAAGAGCAAAAAATACATCCTCTTCCTTTATAACCTTGCAAAGACCACCTGATGTCCATGTAGAAAACCCCAGATCAATCTTCCCTCATAATCTTGTAAGGACAGAAGCAGCAACCGTGTAGAACACCCCACCCCCCAGGCCCAAAAGAAGAAGGCTGTTGAAAACATGAAAAAAAATCATAAAAGATCTGTAGGAGCATAAAAGCCTGGAAGGAATGACCAAAATCCATGTGCTGGCGCCTACTGAAGTGAAAATTAGCACATTGTGTAATTTCTTCTATCACATTTTACAAATCCCTGCAAGAAAATTCACATGCTGTATAATTTGTAACACGTCAACAAATAAAGCCATCTAACTTTCACTCTACTCATCTTCAAAAACACTAAAAGAAAGTTAAAAATGGCATGTCACAACAAAAGGAGCAGAAAAGGAAACTACTTGACTCTTTACAGGAGCAGAAGATCAATCTTGTGTAACAACCTCAAATACATCTCAGAAACCCACTAGGGAACAAGCAAATAAGATCCATATGCCAACAGAATCAACTCCTACACAGACACACAAAAAAAAAAAGGCATTTATATTTAAATCAGATGATCACATTATTATTATGAGATTAATAACTTCAGTTACCTCTATTCATCCTTTGGGAAGATGTTAACTACCTGGGGAACTTATATTTCATAGGGATCATGATTACAAAAAGATTATAAAATGAAAAGCAAAGAGGCTGCTAAAAGCACAAAAAGGTATCACGACACAACTCCAATCAGTAGCATTCTGACCAAAGCACCAAACTTAAAAGCTGAATTTTGTGATCTGTGGCCAAACGTCATCAATATTTGGAAGAATTAAGAAGGCAAAGAAACAAATGCATCATTTAACGTGAAGTGAGAACCAGTCATCAGTCAGGAAGAAATTTGATTAATATTACAGTTAGATCATAAGAATGGGGTCTCTTAAATATTCCAATCATTTACAAAGATAGGCTTTTAGCAATTAAAAGTTTCAAGCACCTTTCCATGAAAAAACAATGTTTCATGAACCACAGGCTTCAATGGCTAAAAAAAAATTAACATGATTAAAAGTTATCAGATATCAGCAAAAACTGTACCACAGTGACTTGCTTCTACCTGAAAGCAAAGCGGCAATGATTCTTGTATTGTTATATCTCAAAAAATAAAAGATCAATAAGAAGAAGATGATGATGATGATTAAGAATAGCTCAGTTAGCAAACACCGATGGAGGCACAAATTTAATAATTAAATGGCAATAGCAAGATCTTACATTCATAGCTCATTAAGCCCTTATTATTAATTTGCAAACAAAATCCATAATTTGCAAATTTTTGTCAACAAAAAGGAATCCTTTCAATCAAAAATTCCCAAACCCTAAGAATATGCCATGCTTCTAGCAAGGTTAAGCTCTCAAAACCTCAAAGAACCGGCTCACACCACATGAGCTCTCCTTCCCCATGTATCTCCAAAAAAAAAAAGAAACAAAAAGAATAAGAAGCATACTACCACGAAATAAATGATTAATCTACATGGATAAAGGTCTTACCTTCTAATCAATGCGTGGAGAGGAGCTGAGGGAGGCTACCCACGGATCGGAGATGGGGGAGTTGAGGGAGAGGGAGAGAGACAGAGAGAGAGAGAGAGAGAGAGAGGGAGAGATTAAGTGCCCTTCCGTCTATGTGTGAGAGAGAGGGAGAGAGACAAAGAGAGGGAGAGACACCCTTCTGCCCACACAAGAGACAGAAAGGGAGAGAGACAGAGAGAGAGGGAGAGATCAAGCGACTGTCGCAGGGTTTTAGAGAGACAGGACTGCAAGGTTTTGAAGAAAGAAATCCAGAGCGGGGGTAAGATAATCCATAGAGTAGAGCGACTTTCACACTGTCAATCATGTCCCTTGAGCTAGTTGAGTTAGCATAGAAAATTACCTTATGACAGGATAATTTCGTATATGGTCAGTATTTTTATAAATAATTTTAAAAAAATATTATTTTATAATTTATTTTATAATAAATATTATTTTGATAAAATTATCCAGATCCATAAGATCATAACTGTTATAACGGCAATGGCTTCAGCCAAGCATAATAATTTTTTAACTTTTAAGATAACTAATATAAAAATAAATTATAATTATTATTTCTCGTTGCAATAAATTGGTACAACATTCAAAACAACTTTTTCTTCACTTGTAAATTCTTTCAAATAAAATATACTTTCCAAAATTCAAAACTATATCTCAAAATTCCCACTTGATAGTAATTTTATGATCCAAAATTAATATGATTTTATAATAGTAATCATTATTTTAGTGCATATTTTAATATTATAAGATTGCTTTAAGGCACACAATAGCTATTGTAACCATTATAATAATTCATTATATAAATATTATAATTATAATTTGGAAAATATTTATGCACAAATGTATAGTGAGCTTTTCATAGTTTACAGATCCCTAAAAGTTTCCTATAAATTGTTTTTGCTTGCAATTTTTTTTATGAATAGTAGAATTACAAAATTTATTTGAAAATTTTTGAAAGGACATTCAATTATTTATAGATTACTCTTTGCCCCATGGATGTTGAAAACAAAATTACATCCATGTTCTTAATTAAAATTTGATTTAATTAGAGAGAGAAATAAGTGGAAGAGAAATATATGGGAGGAGAAAAGGCACTATGGTATCTATAATTGACACAAATTTTAATCATTGATTAAGAACATTAGTTAATTATACAAGGGTGACCAAAACATTAAATTGGAAAAGCTAATTCCAACTAAAGGCATTTTTCCAATCGTGTGGGATAGTTTAAACATTTGTATAATGATGGCCAAAACTCAAGGACCACAAAACTCAATTTTATTTACTTTTAGAAGTACTTTTGATTTAAATGCTGAATTGAGGCCGCTAAAATGTGTCATGAGAAGATCTCTAACTTAGCAAGTTGATTTATCTTGAGAGCTAATCCTAGCTCCACCAAAATATATCTCCCAACCATATCCAAAGCCAATACAATGTCGAGTCTTGAATTATCTAACCCCATACAACCCAATCTCATTTTATGCTGATATGAATGGGTTAGTATTTCGTTCAATCGGGTTGGATTAGGTTTATTGGCTTATGTCAAATCATATATGTGTTATGGTGTAGAGATGGCTTCTTTATTCCCACATCAGTTAGAGTCAAGAGCGAGTATGGTTTATATGGATTGAAACCTTTCCTCCCATGTGAGGCACCTTTTAAAAGACAAAACTGTGAGGCTCTAAATGACCAAGGCCCACTGAAGCTTAGGGCCCACTAAAGCCCAAAGATGGTCATGAGCCAAAGCGGACAATACCTCACGTATGCGGAGATTCAACCTCTTAACCCATAACCGCAACATTGGCGCTATCTGTAGATTGAAATCTTCTCCCAAGTGAGGCACCTTTTAAAGGGCAAAATCATGAGGCTCTAAATGATCAAGGCCCACTGAAGCCCAAAAATGGTCATGAGCCAAAGCGGATAATACCGCAACATTTCTTAAAGGGTGCAACATGAGGACTTCCCAGGGGGTCACCCATCGTAGTACTACTCTCGCTCAAGCACGTTTAACTGCGAAGTTCTGATGGGATCCGCCAGCAGATTGATGCGTCAGGAAGGGAGAAAGAAACCACTCACAATGACAAAAATCAGAGCTCAGTGATCGATGGCTATCGGATCAGCAAGGTACTCTTCCCGTCGGGAAGAGACCCCTCCCCTACCTCCAGTAGCGGAACCCGATTCTCTACATCCTGTGGTTATCACAGAGGTCCAGATCACGGTGATCGTGTAACAGATGAACGTCCTGACGGAGGCGGTCAAAAGCCTCCGACAGCAACAAACTCAGCCGCCGCAACCGCTAACGGAACAATCAATGGCACGTTCGATGCCATCCAGAAATAGCCGTCGTCATCCGCAGCAACCTCTGTCGCCTCCACAGGAGCAGCCGACTCGGCATTCCCATCGAGATGAGCAGAGGCATTCACGTCACTCATGACGTGCCACCCATCATTCAAGGCGTCCCTCTCCTTTTCAGTTGGATCGGGCGAGAAAAGGAAAGCGACTGCGAACACCGTCTGTCTCTCCCTCAAATTCATCGGGAGGCTTAACCCCTGGAGTTTCCCAATATCGACGGCTAGAGGATTATGAACGTAAGTTCGAAGAAATCGATCGTCAGCTTGCTCAACTCCAGACGGATGGTCAAAAGTCCTCAAATGATGTCGACTTCCGTACCACTCAACCTCTCTCCCGATTCATCCTAGACGAATCGATTCTTAGTCGGTTCAAGATGCCTCATGTGGAGCCTTATGACGGCTCCACCGATCCAGTCAATTATTTGGAGAGCTACAAGGCTCTCATGACAATCCAGAGGGCAACCGATGCCCTCCTCTGCATAGGCTTCTCCGACAGCTTGATCCTCCGACCTTGGGGCAGCTTCCTCTTCAGTGACTCGATCCTCCGACCCTGATGGGACGATGCTGCTCAAGTCAAGATTCGGATATAATTTCTTGACCACATCCCAACCATCCTCATACCCGATGCAATAAGAGATGAAGCCACCTTCGAGGATTTCTTTCCTGAATTCTGCCGAATCTTGGAAGTCCTCGACCATCCGACCCAATGCCTCCCTCACCGACTCCGCTTCCGCCCTCGCTATGTCTGCATCAGCTTGGGTAGAAGATAGGTTCCCCTCGGCCAGTGCCAGCCTTTCCAAGCTGGCCCGATGATGCCCACGCTCGGCTTCGAGCTCCTCAATACATCCATCCCGCTCTCATCGCAGTCGATGGATGGAGTGTGTCTTGCGCTTGATCTGCACTTCAAAAGTCGAAGCAGCCTCGCGAGCCGACTGAAGCTCAGCTCCTGACGATGCCAAGCCTTCAGTGAGTCGGAAAACCTCCTCCTGAAGTTTCACTTCGTGCTTCGCCACCGACTTCAACTGCTCTTGTGCAGCTGCTCTCTCGGCCTCAGCAGTTAGCGCTCTATTTTTCCATGCCATCCGGATGTCGGCAAATTTTTGGTAGCCGACCTCTAGGTCGGACATGTCATAGATCAGCTGCGAACAAAAGATAAGTCGGTAATAAAAAAAATGAAAAAAGTGAGAGGAAGCTTACCCCGATGATGGTCGGGTAAAAGAAGGAGAGCATCTCGATCACCGACCGACTCCTCCGGTGCTCTCGATCAACCGGGAGAAGGGTCGCCTGGCACAACCTTCTAGCCAAATCGGGATTGGCTAGGGCTGATTCTCCATCAGGCACTCGAAGATCGAAGTGCACCGCATGACCCCTCGACGCAATGTCGTCCCCCGACGTCGTGTCATCCCCCGACTCCATTGGAGCTTTCCCTCGGCCCGCTGTCGATGTCCTGATGTTGGAGAGCGAGGGAAAGCTCGAGCTCGACTGTGCCCCTATTGAAGGAGCGATAGGTGCAGCCGTGGATTGCTCGGGCTCTCTTACCTCTGTCCGAACTTCTTCAGCAGGCGGAGCTACCGACATTTCTTCGACAACTCCTTCTGCCACTCCACCCTCGGATGGCGCAGCGGGGAGCACCACCAGAGCAGACAAGACTATGACAGGTTCGAAACCCGACACAGGTTGGACGTCAGACTGCGCGGCCGATGTCTAAACATTGGTCGGAGTTGATGCTTGATGCCTCTTGGGCGGTCATGAAGGTCTGGCCCCAAATGCCACCCTCTTCTTCACGGCATGCTGATGAATGTCGGCATTCGACACTCGTGCTCTCGGCTGCATGGCTGTAATCACAATAAAGGTTAGTACGAGTCAGAAAGTAAAAGAGAAATAAAAAATAATCAACGGACTATACTGTACCTAAATGAGGGATCGAACTAAGGTCGGCATCAAAAAGAGCCTGTTCGGTCATAAGCTCTTTCTGCTTCGGGACCGACATGTCTTTCAATCGATGAAAGTTTTCCTGATCGTCAGCCTCCACTCGACTGTTATCATTGAGATGGGTTCGAGGATTACCCCAACGAGAAGGAAACCCCTAAGGAAGCGAAAAAGAGATGAAGAAAAATTGGTTATTCAATCCATGAATTGAAGATGGAAGACCAATGATGAATGAAAGGCCTTTTCGAGGGTTGAAAAATCACCACCCTCGGGCTTTCAGGTGGGGATGGAGGACAAAAAATGCTTGAAGAAGAGAAAGACGAGGGACAGTCAGCAATAGCTGATACAACAGGACAAAGCTGATTATCAACCAGATCGAGTTCGGCGCCAGTTGAGTCGGACAAAATCCGTAATAATCCAGGACATTACAGACGAACTTCGAAATCGAAAATCGAAGACCCATTCGAAGATCTTCGACATAAAATGCTATCTGGCCCGATGGTGGGTTATTTACCCGACCGTCGACCCCAGGAGCAAAAAGTTGAAACTGCTCCGAAATACAAAATTACTCCCGGAGCCGTTCAACATTCGGCTCTGAAAATGAAGAAGCCTCCACATCCGAAGTCGATTGGGACTCATCAGTCAGATTCTTCGATCGATTTTCTCAGGAAGAAGAAGCCTTAGCTATGATAGTGGAAGAAGAAGCCCTAGCCATGATAATGACTCCAAAAACAAAGACGAAAGTTTCAAAGAAGGAGTTTTGAAAAGAAAAGGTTAACCTGGACGAGAGTAACAACCTAGGGGCTGGAGCAACGATCCGCCAGGTTCTCAGCACCAAGACAGTGAAAAGTGAAGTTTTGGCTGAAAGTAGTCCTATATATATAGGATCCCTCAACGGTCAAGATGAGAGCGGCCTAAACGAGGATATACCAGATGCTGACAAGTGACGATATCTGGGCCGTCCATAGATCGGATGGTTCGATGCACCTACTCCAGATCACGCCACGTCATCCTTATCCGCGTGAACAACTCCAAACCAATGGTGCCCCTACACGTGGCGCAAATCTACGCTTCTGAATTAATTACTGCGACGACGGTTCACATCTCTGATATGATGTCTGACGTCGGTTCACATTCTCGATATGACGTCTGACACTAGATCGTCCTGCTGATATGACTGTTCAGAAAATGACAAAGTTAGTTGGTAGTACTCCAGTGAAAAGGGTGGCAGAGTCGGGATGCGATGTGACAGAGAACAACTCCTTTCGTCTGAAATAGTCAACCACGTGGCAAGGCACACAGCAACACAGCATCAGACTCAAGAGTGGGGGGGCAACTGTTGGGATAAATCGATCGACCTCAAAAATCGATCGATCTCCGGCATCCACCAATCGACGTCCGACTCTAGCCTACCAAGTAAATGGATGATCCTGGAAATGACCGCCGATCATGTGTCAGTTAAACAGATCAATACTACTTCCAACCAGTCGAACCTCCTTCGCCGACTCATCGTCGGTATACAGTCGACAGTTGGATTTTATGGGCAACAAGTCACAACTGTCGGTATTTCAGAGTGATTAACCGACGTTTGGACTCCGACATAGTCGACCGATCCATTCAAACGCATTATAACCGCCTTGGGTGGTTATCCTGCGAAGATCATGGCATAATTCTCGGGGATTGACAACCCACGACGAAATGATAGCCTGATTTTTCTTCGCCATTAAAGGCGAGATAATATCTAACGGTTATGAGATCCTACTATATAAAAAGGGGTAAGGTAGCAGCAAGGGTAAGCAATTCTATGCTGAGCTCTCTATTCTACTGCTGTTGTCTAGTTTCCTCTCTGACTTAAGTATCGGAGGGTTCTCGTCGGAGACAACTCCGGTCAGTGCAGACTTCTTTTGCAGGTACTCATTTTCGGCGAACAGACGACGAGGGGATTGGCCGCAACAATATGTAATTCAAGAATGGCAAAACATTTTTAACATTCGTATTACATTAACATCCGAGTGGTTGAAATCTTATATGTATTATCCAATTTTATGACCTAATAGAATTGAAGATATGGTTGAACAAAACAGATAAATGAATATAACTGGATTGGATTGGATTTTGATTTAGTTGAAGCACAATCCTAACCCGTGGGATCGGGTTGGCATTTTCAAGCCTAGTCCAACTTAAATTTATAAAAAACTATGGAGCAATCCAGCCAAATTAGCAAGTTGTATTTGTTGGATTTAGCCAAGAATGAATTTCAACTTATGAAGAGGATTGCTCCATTGCAATCTAAAGGTCATACATATGAAGCATGAAAATAACCTTTCCTTACATCAGGGTCAGGTTGTGTATTTCATTCTTTCTGGATCCCGAAAGGGCGGGAGCCTCATGCACTTGACCATCTTCTTTTACTTCCTGGATTTAGCCAAGCTGAAGTTCCACTCCTAATCACCGCACTCCGTGAAAGCTCTGAAAAACTATATATTTCATGCATATCTATAAAGATGATAAACTGTCTTTCGCCATGACCTCATGCGAGGTAGATTCCCATCAGGTGGAGAAGCGTCCATGTCGATGAGAAAACTTGATGATCGTACATCCAAATTTTACCACATCTAGCCTAACAGTCTCCCATCACGTCAGTCAAGTGACGAGAGGGTGTGGGGTTGGGGGTCATCGCATATTGTATATGTAACACCCCGGCCCAAATTGGGTGCAGAATCAACCCATAGTTCAAAAAAAAAAAAAAAAAAAAAGGGAAACGGAAGAAGACTCCCGAACTCCGATGAATCCCGATCGGAGAAGAGTTCTAGGACTCTTAAAACTCCAGGATCCTCTATGAATAAGCCTCCCCTCTCCCTCTCAAACCTCCACCGGCGATCTTCAAGCTTAAATCCTCCTCTTTTCTCCATGAAACCTGTGGCAGTCTCTTCTCGTGTTCATCTCAAATACTCGTCGGAGACCTCACCGGAGTCGGAGGTAAACCCATCTTCTCCTTCCTCTCTTCCTTCCCCTCCTTTCCATGGCCTCGTGCACCCTCGCCGGCCGTCGGGATCACCGAAAAATCCATGAAAATAGTGAATCCTGTTTTGCTCTGTTTCGGCCGGACCCTTTTCCTCTCTTTTCCGGTCACTGGCGCCGCCGGTTGCAGCGTCTCATCCCCAAGATCGGACCCTCATATATCTCTCTCTCTTTCCTTGAGCGCTTGGCCACCGGCGACCAGCCAATGGTCGGAATTCATGAAGAAAGGGGACGGATCCCTTGTTTTTCGAAAAAAAAAGAGCCGCCGGTCGAACCCCATCGCCGACCGACTTCGCATGGTCGGCCGTCGTTGCCGGATCTCCGACCAAGCTGCCACCCCATCGGAGCCGAGCCACCGAGGGGGGGGACCTCACGGTCTTCCCCTGTTTCAGCCAAGGGAGGCCGCGGGAAGAAAAGAAAAGAAGAAGGAAGAAGAAGAAGAAAAGAAAAGAAAAGAAAAAGGAAAAAGAAAAAGAAAAGAAAAAAAAAGAAAAAGAGAAATAGAAAAATAAAAATAAAATAAAATAAAAAGAAGAAGAAGAGAGAAAAATTTTCTCTCTCCTCTCTCTACCTTCTCTCTCCAGTTTCTCTCTCTAGATTCTCTCCTTATTTTCTCTCCCTAGATTTTTTCTCTTTTTACGGATTTTGTCTCTTTAGAGTCTTTCGCATTCTTTGATTTCATCACAGACCGTAGAATAAACTTGAGATGAAAATAAGATGATCTGAGATTGCTCCAAAATTCGTGCGGTAGATCTGATCCCAATCCGATTCTATTCGAAATTTGTAACACTTGATTCATATTGAGTCACCCTGATAGGACCTCTGATGATCTCGATCATGAGTACCTCATCGGAAGGATATGAAGGTTTCTCTCTCTACTTTCTCTCTCTACTTTCTCTCTCTAGAATTTTCTCTCTCTTCATGGATTTCCTCTCTCTAGAAGTCTTATGGATCAGTGGAGGATCCTGATATATAGACAAGTCCTAATTTTGATTAATCCTAAGAGAGGTCCTCGATTTGGTATTAGAATCAATCATCGGTAATTTCCTTATATGTGATTTTTATATTGATCAGGGTTATGAAGAAATGATTGTCTACATATGATATCAAGTGGAATATTTTGTTAGAGAAATTCATAAATCAAAGAAGAACATTGATTTCTGTGCTTGGATCAGTCACCGATAAAGGTAAGAATTCCTGTACATGATCACCATTATATATATGCTATTTTACTGTTGGTCTTGCATTATTGATTTTGCATCATCGGATTTGAGATCGATGAATTTATTATATCTGAGATACTGTTATTTGATTTTGAGCATTAGTATGTTATGTCAATATATATGTATCAGAGATTGATAGAATGATTATATGGATATGATATATCTGAATTGATCATAATGCAAGTCAGAATTGATTTGATGAAATCAACACAAAATGATTAAATGAAAAGAAAGAGATATATGGTATGGACTAGTCTTGTCATATGGAACAGCCTGCCAAGAGCTTATGCCTGGGACAGCCCCCACTGGCTTACAAGTAGATCAGCCGGTCAGGAGCTCATGCCTGGGACAGTCCGCCAGGAGCTTATGCCTGGGACAACCTCTCACGGACTTTCGTACGTGGGATAGCCAGCCAGGAGCTCATCCTGGAATAGTCTTGAAAGGCTTTTTAAGTGGATTCGATCCGGATGATGATTGAGGTATAGAATTGGATAGTCCAGAGCCAGAAAGAAAATGTAAAAAAATCATGTGATTATGAAAAGAGAAATGAAAGATAAGACATAAAATAATTGTTGAATAAAAGTGTTTCACCTGTTAACATATGATGATGCATCTATTTTAACAAGACAGAAAATTTATGGATGTTTGCATTATTCTGGACATTGAATATGAGATTTTATATTTTACTGTTTATCCTTATTTTCAAATTATATTACTATATTAGTGTGATATGGGAATTCTTACTGGACTGTAAAGCTCACACCTCTTCATCTTTCTTTTCTTCTCAGAGTTACAGGACGTTCATGATTGGCTATGGCTTAGATTTATGGGTGAGCAGATAGATAGATAGAGTGTTATAGTACCTGATCAGAGAATTGAAGAAATTTAATTTGTAATTATGCAAGGTTTTACGAATTATTGTTGAAATGAATTATTATGGATGTTAAGATTTAATGATTTATTTTGGCCTTGCATATTCTTTAGGACTTGCTCTAAGGAGTATGCGACCATCACGTATCCGACCCAGGTATTGGGTTTGGGGTATGACAGAATGGTATCAGAGCTTAGGTTATGATCATTGGAGATTACGATATAAATGATTAGGATGTGATAGAATAATATCAAAGCTTAGGTTTAAGATCACTAGAGATTATGAAGAGATATTAAAACTTTATGTAAGATCAATAGGATGTGACAGAGTGATATCTGAGCTTAGAGCTTAGGTGATGTTCATTTGGAGACAATGATACAAATGATTAGGATATGACAGAAAGTTTAAGGTCACTAGGGATTGTCATATAAGTGATATCAAAATTTTGGGATTATAATCAATAGAGTATGATAGATAATATCAGAGTTTAAGGTTACAATCATTAAGGATGTAATAGAATGATATTACAATTTAGGTTATGATCATTAGAGAATATGATTTAAGTGGTATTTAAGCTTAATATTATAATTATTTAAAATTATGACTTTAGTGATATTTAAACCTAGGTTATGATCATAAGGAACATGATTGACATAAAAGAAAGGAATCAATATTTGGATTTTGAATCAATAAATACTATTATGAAACTTTATGTATAAGTGGTATATGATGTCTATAATAAAATTGACGAGTTATATTTTAGATTTCAATTAGTAAGGTTGACCTAAGTATGAAAGAGTTGATCTTGGAATGAAGTGGGAGGTATTGATAAGTTATGTTGAGTATACTAGATGATTTTGAAATATAAAACTTATATGATTGAAGATCATGATTTTTTTTTTAATTTCAATGATAATTATCTGAACATTATGAATTTTGGACTTATCAAAGAAAGTTAATTAGAGTATGGTCTAAGAAAAAATTACATCATATGAGAGAGAATTATTTTTGAACACTGAACCTATAAGAGGTCATATATGAAACTCAATCTTAGATGAAAATATACTTAAATTTTATTATGAGAATATGAGATACATATTTTGGTGAAATCTTTAGTTACTCAAAATATCATATTCTGAATAGGATTTCTTGATCCTTCAAGTTACATTAAATTTCAAGTCAAAAGCTTACTTTTCTAAGTGGATCAAAAGTATTTTGATATTGTTAAATTAAAGAAAAAAATTTATTTTGTCAGAGTATGATATACAGGTTATGATGAAATCTTTAATAATTCGTATTATTATATTTGGATTAGATTTTTTTTAATTTTTCTTGTGGTTGTTGAAGATGGTGAAGTGTATTAATTATTCAAGTCAAAGTTTGGATCATTTTTTTTAAATTGAACTAAGACATCTTGTTAGTGTTAAATTTTGAATGACTTATACAAGGAACAAGATTTTGTATGGATTTATCGATTAATATTAAGGGTTGTGATGAAAAAAGCTTTATAAGAAATAATCAAGTTAACTCTACTTAAGGATGTTGGCTTGAGTTCTTCTAGTTTGTCAAGTTAGAATTAATTTTTTTAAAAAGGAAGATTGATTTAGAAATTATCTAAATGATTGTAAGGTAAATCTAAGGTTAACTCCAATCGATTCTAGACATGTCGGATTCTTGAAGAGTGATGAAACTTATGCAATGATTTCAAACATAGAAAGTGGATCAAGATTTAATTTTTATATGCTATACCCGAAGGTAGTAAAGATAAAAAAACTTAAAAAAAAAAAAAATTACCCTAAGTCTTATATGAAATTTGAAGGTTAGATCTATCTTCGATTGATCTAACATATAAGGATATTTTTATCTTTGATATAATTATATAATTTGATAAATTAAGATCAAAGTGCGCAGCAAAAGCATGATGGGTTAAATTGATTAGAAATATTAATTCTTTGATTTCGAAGATATTATGGAATACATTAGTTGTAAATAAAGAATGATCTAATCTAATCATAGTCTGATAATTTTTGTCAGTAGATTGCTTCATTGTAGATAATACCAAGAAATCTTAGATATCTCAAGTTTATTGTTATTAGCTTGGTAGTTCTATTATTAGTTCAAACTTAGAATGTCTTAACACAGATCCCATATATATATATTTTTTTCTTTAATTTAATATTATTATTAGAACTGATATAGAAGATTGAGGTTTTCTTAAAATGAGAGTCTATATATAAAATTTGTTGGAAGGTCAAGAGAAGAAAGAAATCGATGATTGTGAAGAGTGCCCGATATTTGATCTTTATTTATTTTTCTATCATAGGCAGTCTGAGATAATTATGAATTTTGAGTGGAATGTGTTAGACAAATAATGGTGGTATATTAATACAAGTCCAAAATATTACAGTTCTTCAAAAAGTTGAGAAATCAATAAGAGGAGATGAATTTGAAAATTTCAAATAATTTTTTTATAACAAGATCATGAAAAATAAATAATATATATATGACATTATCGTAAGTTTGTGAATAACATGAAGAATGTATACTTTGAAATAGGTATCTCGAACGACATAACTTAATTTTGAGGACGAAATTATTTGAAGGGGGGAGAATGTAACACCCCGGCCCAAATTGGGCCCAGAATCAACCCACAGTTCAAAAAAAAAAAAAGGGGAACGGAAGAAGACTCCCAAAGGGAGTCTTCTTCTCCGATGAATCCCGATCAGAGAAGAGTTCTAGGACTCTTAAAACTCCAGGATCCTCTATGAATAAGCCTCTCCTCTCCCTCTCAAACCTCCACCGGCGATCTTCAAGCTTAAATCCTCCTCTTTTCTCCGTGGAACCCGCGGCAGCCTCTTCTTCATCTCAAATACTCGTCGGAGACTTCACCGGAGTCGGAGGTAAACCCATCTTCTCCTTCCTCTCTTCTTTTCCCTCCTTTCCATGGCCTCGTGCACCCTCGTCGGCCGTCGGGATCATCGAAAAATTCATGAAAATAGTGAATCCTGTTTTGCTCTGTTTCGGCCGGACCCTTTTCCTCTCTTTTTCGATCACCGACGCTGTCGGTTGTGGCGTCTCATCCTCAAGATCGGACCCTCATATATCTCTCTCTCTTTCCTTGAGCGCTTGGCCACCGGCGACCGACCAATGGTCGGAATTCATGAAGAAAGGGGACGGATCCCCTGTTTTTCAAAAAAAAAAAAAAAAAGAGCCGCCGGTCGAACCCCATCGTCGACCGACTTCGCATGGTCGGCCGTCGTTGTCGGATCTCCGGCCAAGCCGCCACCCCATCGGAGCGGAGCCACCAAGGGGGGGACCTCACGGTCTTCCCCTGTTTCAGCCAAGGGAGGCCGCGGGAAGAAAAGAAAAGAAGAAGGAAGAAGAAGAAGAAAAGAAAAGAAAAGAAAAAGGAAAAAGAAAAAGAAAAAAAAAAAGAAAAAAAAGAAAAGAAAAAAAAAAGAAAAAGAGAAAGAGAAAAATAAAAATAAAATAAAATAAAAAGAAGGAGAAGAGAGAAAAATTTTCTCTCTCCTCTCTCTACCTTCTCTCTCCAGTTTCTCTCTCTAGATTCTCTCCCTATTTTTTCTCTCTAGATTTTTTCTCTTTTTACGGATTTTATCTCTTTAGAGTCTTTCTCATTCTTTGATTTCATCACAGACCGTAGATAAACTTGAGATGAAAATAAGATGATCTGAGATTGCTTCAAAATTCATGCGGTAGATCTGATCTCAGTCCGATTCTATTCGAAATTTGTAACACTTGATTCATATTGAGTCATCCTGATAGGACCTCTGATGATCTCGATCATGAGTGCCTGATGGGAAGGATACGAAGGTTTCTCTCTCCACTTTCTCTCTCTACTTTCTCTCTCTAGAATTTTCTCTCTCTTCATGGATTTCCTCTCTCTAGAAGTCTTATGGATCAGTGGAGGATCCTGATACATAGACGAGTCCTAATTTTGATTAATCCTAAGAGAGGTCCTCGATTTGGTATTAGAATCAATCATCGGTAATTTCTTTATATGTGATTTTTATATTGATCAGGGTTATGAAAAAATGATTGTCTACATATGATATCAAGTGGAATATTTTGTTAGAGAAATTCATAAATCAAAGAAGAACATTGATTTCTGTGCTTGGATCAGTCACCGATAAAGGTAAGAATTCCTATACATGATCACCATTATATATATGCTATTTTACTGTTGGTCTTGCATTATTGATTTTGCATCATCGGATTTGAGATCGATGAATTTATTATATTTGAGATACTGTTATTTGATTTTGAGCATTAGTATGTTATGTCAATATATATGTATCAGAGATTGATGGTATGATTATATGGATATGATATATCTGAATTGATCATAATGCAAGTCGGAATTGATTTGATGAAATCAACACAAAATGATTAAATGAAAAGAAAGAGATATATGGTATGGACTAGCCTTGTCATATGGAACAGCCCGTCAGGAGCTTATGCCTGGGACAGCTCCCACTGGCTTACAGGTGGATCAGCCGGCCAGGAGCTCATGCCTGGGACAGCCCGCCAGGAGCTTATGCCTGGGACAGTCTCTCACGGGCTTTCGTACGTGGGACAGCCGGTCAAGAGCTCATCCTGGGACAGTCTTGAAAGGCTTTTTAAGTGGATTCGATCCGGATGATGACTGAGGTATAGAATTGGATAGTCCAGAGCCAGAAAGAAAATGTAAAAAAAATCATGTGATTATGAAAAGAGAAATGAAAGATAAGACATGAAATAATTGTTGAATAAAAGTATTTCACCTGTTAACATATGATGATGCATCTATTTTAACAAGATAGAAAATTTATGGATATTTGCATTATTCTGGACATTGAACATGAGATTTTATATTTTACTGTTTATCCTTATTTTCAGATTATATTACTATATCAGTGTGATATGGGAATTCTTACTGGACTGTAAAGCTCACACCTCTTCATCTTTCTTTTCTTCTCAGAGTTACAGTGTCACACCCCGAACCCAACACCCGGGTTGGATACGTGATGGCCGCACACTCCTTAGAGCAAGCCCTAAAGAATATGCAAGGCCAAAATAAATATTACAACCTTAACATCCATAACAATTATTTCAAATATAATTCATAAAATCTTGCATAATTACAATTTAAATTTCTTCAATTCTCTGATCAGATACTATGACACTCTATTTATCCTTTTGCTCACCCGTAAATCCAAGCCATAGCCAATCTAAGTCATCCTGTAACTCTGAGAAGAAAAAAAGAAAGATGAAGGGGTGTGAGCTTTACAGCCCAGTAAGAATTCCCATATCACACTGATATAGTAATATAGTCTGAAAATAAGGATAAGCAATAAAA
Source organism: Elaeis guineensis (assembly GCF_000442705.2). Lineage (NCBI taxonomy): Eukaryota > Viridiplantae > Streptophyta > Magnoliopsida > Arecales > Arecaceae > Elaeis > Elaeis guineensis. The sequence goes on along the minus strand of NC_025994.2, from coordinate 99,800,704 downwards.
TATAAAATCTCATGTAAAATATCCAAAATAATGCAAACATTCATAAATTTTCTGTCTTGTCAAAATAGATGCATCATCATATGTTAACAGGTAAAACACTTTTGTTCAACAATTATTTCATGTCTTATCTTTCATTTCTCCTTTCATAATCACATGATTTTTAACCTTTTCTTTCTGGTTCTGGACTATCCAATTCTATACCTCAGTCATCATCTGGATCAAATCCATTTAAAAAATCTTTCAAGACTGTCCCAGGATGAGCTTCTGGCCGGCTGTCCCACGTACCAAAGCCCGTGAGAGGTTATCCCAGGCATAAGCTCCTGGCGGGCTGTCCCAGGCATGAGCTCCTGGCCGGCTGATCCACCTATAAGCCAGTGGGGGCTGTCCCAGGCATAAGCTCCTGGCAGGTTGTTCCACATGACAAGGCTAGTCTATACCATATATCTCTTTCTTTTCATTTAATCATTATGTATTGATTTCATCAAATCAATTCCGACTTGCATTATGATCAATTCAGATATGTCATATCCATATAATCATGCCATCAATTTCTGATACATATATGTTGACATAACATACTCATGCTCAAAATCAAATAACAGTATCTTAGGTATAATAAATTCATCGATCTCAAATCCGACGATGCAAAACCAACGATGCAAGACCAATAGTAAAATAGCATATATATAATAGTGATCATGTACAGGGATTCTTACCTTTACCGGTGACTGATCCAAGCACAGAAATCAATGTTCTTCTTTGATTTATGAATGTCTTTAACAAAATATTCCACTCGATATCGTATGCAGACAATCATCTCTTCATAACCCTGATCAATATAAAAATCACATATATGGAGAAAATTATCGATAATTGATCTGATAACACAAATCTAGGATCTCTCTTAGGATTAACCAAAATTAGGATTTACCTAAGTATCTGGATCCTCCACTAATCCATAAGACTTTTAGAGAGAGAAAATTCATGAAGAGAGAGAAAATTCTAGAGAGAGAAAGTAGAGAGAGAAATCTTCGCATCCTTCCGATGAGGCACTCATGATCGAGATCATCAGAGGTCCTATCAGGGTGACTCAATATGAATCAAGTGTTACAAATTTTGAATAGGATCAAACTGGGATCAGATCTACCACATGAATTTCGGAGCAACCTCAATTCATCATATTTTTAATTCAAATATATCCTAGGGTCTGTGATGCAATCAGAGAGAGAGAGTAGAAAGATTCTAGAGAGATAAAATCCACAAAAAGAGAGAAAAATCTAGAGAGAGAAAATAGAGAGAGAATCTAGAGAGAGAAACTGGAGAGAGAAGGTAGAGAGAGGAGAGAGAAAAGAGAGAGAAAGAAGAGAGAAAGGAGAGAGAGGAAAATTCTCTCCTTCTTCTTCTTTTTATTTTATTTTATTTTATTTTTATTTTTATTTTTCTCTTTCTCTTTTTCCTTTTTTTTTTCTTTTCTTTTTCTTTTTTCTTTTTCTTTTCTTTTTCTTTTTCTTTTTCTTTTCTTTTTCTTTTCTTCTTCTTCTTCCTTTCTTCTTTTCTTCCCGCGGCCACCCTTGGCTGAAACAGGGGAAGACCGTGAGGTCCCCCCCTCGGTGGCTCGAGCTCCGGCAGCTTGGTCGGAGATCCGACAATAGGTGGAGGCGGCGGTGGGCAATGGACGGCCGGTGGCAAGGTTCGGCCGGTGAGAATCAAAAAGAGATCGGAAAACAGGAGATTTCTTGTTCATGGATTTTCCGACGAAGACGGTGGCCGGCGGCGAGGCTTTGGGCCAGGGGAGAAAGAGAAGAGGGAGAGGAAGAAGGGGAGGGGCTTACCTCGAGCTCCGGCAATGTCGTCAGCTCCAATTTTCGACGAGCACAAGTATGGGAGGCTTGACTTCAACCGGAGAAAATAAAGAGAAAGGAGAGAGAGAGAGACCGGTGATCACTATGGGTTGTTTAGGAGGGGGAGAGGGGGTCTTATAGAGTGGAGGAGAGGTCGAATCCCCCTCGGATTCTAACTTCTCCTCCGGTGACTCAGGTGTAAGAAGTCTCCCAACAGGAGTCTTCTTCGTTTCTTTCTTTTTTTTTTTTTTATATATCTGGGTTATTACATCGGCGCTTGTCAGAAAATTGAAGAAATAACCCAATTTTATATATAACACTCTATCTATGGCTTAGGTGAGCAGATGGATAGATAGAGTGTTATATCCCAACAGGATGTTCAATTCTCTGGACTTGTAATATATTTCATCGGCGCTTGTCAGAAAATGCCTTGGGTGGCATCCTAGGAGCGGCATCTAAGGACTGGCCGATCGGTCCAGTCGATATGGGAACGGGACAACTTGCCAATTCACAGTTTGGTTCGGTTTATATGTACCTTCTAGCTCTGGTTATTGTTCTCATGAACGGAAAAGGAGTTCAGACATAATGAATCTGAGCAAATTTATCAGAAGAAACGACTATTTCTAGTCAGCAAGATTCATATAACCCATTTTTATAAAAATTACACCTTTAGGCTTCAGATAGTGAATTGTCCCTGGAGAGAAACAGAGGGACTACATGATCAACAAACATGCATCTCCATCCCAACACCACCCACCGGAAGGGCGGCTGTGTGTATCTCCAAGTAGTCAGGGAACCGTACTCTCTGGGAGTCCAGGTTTGCTGCTAATCCCTTAGACAGAACACTCGCAATACTCCGCTCTAAGTTTCTCTCACGTGCACAGGATTTTATGACTCATGTTCCTCCATATTTTACTGTTACGTTTCCTATATTTTATGAATACGGCACGATAAACAACTTCATATATGTTGCCGCTGAGAAGATGATCTGACTTAAACTGTCGAGATGGAGTTGAAAGAAGGTATATATGTCTCCAAGACAGACATAGAGGCCGATCCATCCGAACGATCCGAGTCCCTGACTGCAACAATATATATACCTACATTTTTAAGAAATACACTTCCAGATACTTCAGTTTTTGCTCTCATTAACTGAAGCAACCAAGAATACAAATTCAGAAAGTACCAGATATAACATATAGAAGTCCTTTAAACAGAAATACGATATAGAAGTCTTTTAAACATATCACAAAAAATATTATTGAGATTATCAGAATACAAGTCCTTTAATCGGCCATCGCATCCCAGCCATCCGTGCTTCACATCACGTGCCCAACACTGGTACTTAAGGTGATCTCCGTTACCACCGCCTCAGATGCGACGAAGACTTCCATCTTTTCACCAAGAGAATTAGTCCAGTATTTTCCGAAAATGATTCAACCTAACCTTGATGCCCGTGTGCGGAAATTGTAGTGTAATAACCCAGAAATAAAAAAAAAAAAAAACAGAAAACAGAGGAGGAGGAAGACTCCTAACCGGAGTCTTCTTCCTCTCCGTTTACGATGAAATCGGACCGATAGAGTCCGATCAGAGGTAGAAAATCTCCCCTATAAAACCCTCCTTCCCTCCCTTATGTCTCTGCAATTGGTTTTGGAGAGATTTTTAAGAAATTTGAGAGATTTTTCCAAGAGGATCCGCGGGTTCTTAGATAGAAAAAAGGGGTTCGTCGGAGCTCTTCTCAACCGCCGGAGCAAGGTAAGCCCTTCCCCTTCTTCCTCTCCCTCTTCCCTTTCTCCCCTGGCCCAAAGCCTCGCCGCCGGCCACCGTTTTTGCCGAAAATCAGTTGCGAAAGAATCCCCCTGTTTTTCGATCTCTTCTTGATTCTCCCCGATCGAACCCTGCCGCCGGCCATCCGCTGCTGGCCACCGCCGGCCGAACCCCATCGCCGGTCGTTGTCGGATCTCCGGCCAAGCCACCGGAGCCCGAGCCACCGAGGGGGGGGGACCTCACGGTCCTCCCCTGTTTCAGCCAAGGGAGGCCGCGGGAAGAAAAGAAGAAGGAAGAAGAAGAAGAAGAAAAGAAAAGAAAAGAAAAAGGAAAAAGAAAAAGAAAAAGAAAAGAAAAAGGAAAAAGAAAAGAAAAAAAAAAGGAAAAAGAGAAAGAGAAAAATAAAAATAAAAATAAAATAAAAAGAAGAAGAAGAGAGAAAAATCTTTCCTCTCTCCTCTCTCTACTTTCTCTCTCTAGTTTCTCTCTCTAAATTTTCTTTCTATTTTCTCTCTCTAGATCTTTCTCTCTTTTTGTGAATTTTATCTCTCTAGAATCTTTCTACTCTCTCTGATTGCATCACAAACCCTAGGATATATTTGAATTAAAAATATGATGAATTGAGATTGCTCCGAAATTCATGCAGTAGATCTGATCTCAGTCCGATCCTATTCGAAATTTGTAACACTTGATTCATATTAAGTCACCCTGATAGGACCTCAGATGGTCTCGACCATGATTGCCTCATCGGAAGGATACGAAGGTTTCTCTCTCCACTTTATCTTTCTACCTTCTCTCTCTAGAATTTTCTCTCTCTTCATGAATTTTCTCTCTCTAGAAGTCTTATGGATCAGTGGAGAATCCTGATACATAGACAAATCCTAATTTTGATTAATCCTAAGAGAGGTCCTCGATCTGTGTTATTAGGATCGATTATCGATAATTTTTTCTATATATGATTTTTATATTTGATCAGGGTTATGAAGAGATGATTGTCTGCATATGATATCGAGTGGAATATTTTGTTAAAGAAATTCATAAATAAAAGAAGAACATTGATTTCTGTGCTTGGATCAGTCATCGGTAAAGGTAAGAATCCCTGTACATGATCACCATTATATATATGCTATTTTACTGTTGGTCTTGCATTATTGGTTTTGTATCGTCGGATTTGAGATTGATGAAATTATTATATCTGAGATACTGTTATTTGATTTTGAGCATGAGTATGTTATGTTAATATATATGTATCAGAGATTGATGGCATGATTATATGGATATGACATATCTGAATTGATCATAATGCAAGACAGAATTGATTGATGAATACAACACATAATGATTAAATGAAAAGAAAGAGATATATGGTATGGACTAGCCTTGTCATGTGGAATAGCCGGCCAGGAGCTTATGCCTGGGATAGCTCGCTAGGAGCTTATGCCTGGGACAGCCCCCACTGGCTTACAGGTGGATCAGCCGGCCAGGAGCTCATGCCTGGGACAGCCCGCCAGGAGCTTATGCCTGGGACAGCCTCTCACGGGCTTTGGTACGTGGGATAGCCGGCCAGGAGCTCATCCTGGGACAGTCTTGAAAGACTTTTTAAATGGATTCGATCCGGATGATGACTGAGGTATAGACTTGGATAGTCCAGAGCCAGAAGGAAACTGTTAAAAATCATGTGATTATGAAAGGAGAAATGAAAGATAAGACATGAAACAATTGTTGAACAAAAGTGTTTCACCTGTTAACATATGATGGTGCATCTATTTTGACAAGACAGAAAATTTATGAATGTTTGCATTATTCTGGACATTGAACATGAGATTTTATATTTTATTGCTTATCCTTATTTTCAGACTATATTACTATATCAGTGTGATATGGGAATTCTTACTAGGCTGTAAAGCTCACACCCCTTTATCTTTCTTTTCTTCTCAGAGTTACAAGATGTCCATGGTTGGCTATGGTATGGATTTGTGAGTGAGCGGATGCATAAAGAGAGTACCGTTGATACTTGATCAGAGGATTGAAGGAATGTTAATTGTAATTATGCAAGTTTTATGAATTATTGTTGAAATTAAATATTATGGTTGATAAGATTGTAATGATTTAATTTGGCCTTGCATATTCTTTAGGGCTTGCTCTAAGGAGTGTGCAGCCATCACGTATCCGACCCGGGTGTTGAGTTCGGGGCGTGACATGTAGACCACCGTCCAAGGGCGGAAAGCCCCGATTCTTATTCCACGTTTAGCGGTCCATCTCGTTTCAGAGGCGCCTCTCTGTTTTTCCTGTTTTCATTATTGTTTGTGTTCCGTTAACAGGCATTGACTGAGCCTCTATATCTCCTTTGGACTATCCTCTGTACGTATATTCTTCTTTGGACTATCCTCTGTACGTATATTCTTCTTCTAATAAAGGACTGGTGGCAGTCTTCAGCTGCCTCCTTGAAACCTCAGAGAAAAGACGTTTAGAGGTCCATCTCAGGGACTCGCTTGCATGAGACTGACCATTAGAAGAGTTCAACGTTTGTAAATCACATAGATTCTCCTTTGAATTGCAGTAATCCCTTTATGCCATATCGGACTGGGAACTAGTTTGGAAGCTGCCCTCTCTGCTCGGCTATACTCCTTTCTTTTTATTATTATTATTATTGTTGTTGAATAGGTGGGGTGGGTGACTTAATAACAACATCATCAAAAAAAAAAAAAAAGACTTAATAACAAGCATATCATAGAATTAAAGTAGTAATATGAATGAGTAACTGGCAACTTGGATAAACAAAGTCTACTTCTAGTTCCTATCATTGTTATTAGTCATGAGAAGGTCTCCTACAGCTTGTTGTTGAAGTCGGAGACCTCTTAAACATCTGGGTATAAATCATTCATTGCTATCGGAGAACAATATAAGGGTTTGGCAGCTTCTGCTCGTTTTTTTTTTTTTTTTAATCTGTTTATTCTTTCATATCTCCACCTACTCTTCAAGAGAGAGTTTATACAAGTGGCTATTACTGGATCAAAGTCTTATTGTTTTAGGTAATTTGAGGTAAGACAACCGGTTCTTTCGCTTTAGACTATTCTTTTATGGCTCCTTCCGTGGGAAAGCCACTGGCTTACCACAAGACAAATGGTACAACTAGATGAGACTTTCTAGGTGCCACGAAGCAAAAGAGAAATGGCATCGGTGGAATGGTTTCTAGTGCTTGGTATCTCGGCAGCTGCAATCCTGGTTCATGGCCAACCAGGTATGAATGCTAGCTAGTGTGTATCCAGAGCTTATTGTTCCCCTGCTTTCTTTGATAAAGAAAGCACGGCTGTATACAAGGATATCCCTTGTTTTCGTTCTTTCCACCTGTCTGACATTAGAATCTAGCCATCTATATCTTCAGAAAAGAATCCTTTTTCGGTATATAGGCCCTTCTTGCAGCTTCTCCCAAGTTTTGCATAATTTTTCATTCGCAGAAATTCATAAGTTCAACATTTGGTGGTTTTTATAAATGTCACGCCCCGAACCCAACATCCGGGTCGGATACGTGATAGCCGCACACTCCTTAGAGCAAGCCCTAAAGAATATGCAAGGCCAAAATAAATCATTACAATCTTAACATCCATAACAATTAATTTCAACAATAATTCGTAAAACCTTGCATAATTACAAATTAATTTTCTTCAATCCTCTGATCAGGTACTATGACACTCTATCTATCCATCTGCTCACCCATAAATCTAAGCCATAGCCAATCATAAATGTCCTGTAACTCTGAGAAGAAAAAGAAAGATGAAGAGATGTGAGCTTTACAGCCCAGTAAGAATTCCCATATCACACTGATATAATAATATAATCTAAAAATAAAAATAAATAATAAACATAAATCCGATGTTCAATGTCTAGAATAATGCAAATATCCATAAATTTTCTGTATTGTTAAAATAGATGCATCATCATATGTTAACAGGTGAAACACTTTTATTCAACAATTATTTCATGTCTTATCTTTCATTTCTCCTTTCATAATCACATGATTCTTAACAGTTTCTTTCCGGCTCTGGACTATCCAAGTCTATACCTCAGTCATCATCCGGATTGAATCAACTTAAAAAGTCTTTCAAGACTGTCCCAGGATGAGCTCCTGGCCGGCTGTCCCACGTACGAAAGCCCGTGAGAGGCTGTCCCAGGCATAAGCTCCTGACGGGCTGTCCCAGGCATGAGCTCCTGACCGGCTGATCCACCTGTAAGCCAGTGGGGGCTGTCCCAGGCATAAGCTCCTGGCGGGCTATTCCACATGACAAGGCTAGTCCATACTATATATCTTTTTCTTTTCATTTAATCATTATATGTTGATTTCATCAAATCAATTCTGTCTTGCATTATGATCAATTCAGATATGTCATATCCATATAATCATGCCATCAATCTCTGATACATATATATTGACATAACATACTCATGCTCAAAATTAAATAACAGTATCTCAGGTATAATAAATTCATCGATCTCAAATCCGACAATGCAAAACCAACGATGCAAGACCAACAGTAAAATAGCATTGTAACACCCCAACCCAAATCAGCCCAAAAAGCCCAAAGTAAAAAAAAAAAAAAAAGAATGAAGAAGACTCCCGCTGGGAGTCTTCTTCCACCCAAATCACTGATGGAGAGGTTGAATCCGAGGCGGATTCGACCTCCCCTACACCCTATAAAACCCCCTCTCCTTCCCTCTAAGGTTGGTCACGACGAGCACCAAATTTTTCTTTTATTTTTCTCGAATTTTTCCGTTGAAGCCGCGGATGTCCTCATCATGTTCATCTCAAATACTCGTCGGAGACCTCACCGGAGTCGGAGGTAAGCCCTTCTCCTCTTTCCTCTCTTCCTTCCCATCTTTTCCACGACTTCGTGCACCCTCGCCGGCTGTCAGGATCGCCGGAAAATTAATGAATAAAATGACCCTGTTTTTGCTCTGTTTCGGCCGAACTCTTCCCTCTCTTTTTCGGCCACCGGCGCCGTCGGTTGCGGCGTCCCATTCCCGAGACCGAACCCCCATCTCCCTCTCTTCCTTCCCTGAAAATTTCGACCGACGGCGATCGGCCAATGGCCGGAAATCACGAAGAAAGGGGACGGATCCCCTGTTTTCTGATTTTTTTTCTTTGTTTTTGCCGCCGTCCTCCTCTTCGCCGCCGGCCGAACCCCATCGTCGGCCGTTGTCGGATCTCCGGCCAAGCCACCGGAGCCCGAGCCACCGAGGGGGGACCTCACGGTCCTCCCCTGTTTCAGCCAAGGGTGGCCGCGGGAAGAAAAGAAGAAAGGAAGAAGAAGAAGAAAAGAAAAGAAAAGAAAAAGGAAAAAGAAAAAGAAAAGAAAAAAAAAGAAAAGGAAAAAGAAAAAGAGAAAAATAAAAATAAAAATAAAATAAAATAAAATAAAAAGAAGAAGAAGGAGAGAATTTTCCTCTCTCTCCTTTTCCCTCCTTTCTCTCTCTTTTCTCTCTCCTCTCTCTACCTTCTCTCTCCAATTTCTCTCTCTAGATTCTCTCTCTATTTTCTCTCTCTAGATCTTTCTCTCTTTTTGTGGATTTTATCTCTCTAGAATCTTTCTACTCTCTCTCTCTGATTACATCACAAACCCTAGGATAAATTTGAAATAAAAATAAGATGATCTGAGGTTGCTCCGAAATTCGTGCGGTAGATCTGATCCCAGTCCGATCCTATTCGAAATTTGTAACACTTGATTCATATTGAGTCACCCTGATAGGACCTTTGATGATCTCGATCATGATTGCCTCATCGAAAAAAAAAATGAAGATTCTCTCTCCACTTTCTCTCTCTACTTTCTCTCTCTAGAATTTTCTCTCTCTTCAGGGATTTTCTCTCTCTAGAAGTCTTATGGATCAGTGGAGGATCTAGATAATTAGATAAATTCTAATTTTGATTAATCCTAAGAGAGGTCATCGATCTGTGTTATTAAGATCGATTATCGGTAATTTTCTCTATATATGATTTTTATATTTGATCAGGGTCATGAAGAGATACGATTATCTGCATAAGATATCGAGTGGAATATCTTATTAGAGAAATTTATAAATCAAAGAAGAACATTGATTTCTGTGTTTGGATCAGTCACCGGTAAAGGTAAGAATCTCTGTACATGATCACTATTATATATGTGCTATTTTACTGTTGGTCTTGCATCGTTGGTTTTGCATCGTTGGATTTGAGATTGATGAATTTGTTATATCTGAGACACTGTTATTTATTTATGTGATTTTGAGCATGAGTATGTTATATCAATACATATGTATCAGCGATTGATGGCATGATTATATGGGTATGAAATATTACACTGCAAAATTTGAATTGATTAATGAAGTCAAATATTATAGTTTCATGAAAATATAAAGAGAAAGAAAAATATGGTTTGGACTGGCCTTGTCATGTGGAATAGCTTGCCAGGAGCTTATGCCTGGGACAGCCCCCACAGGCTTATGTGTGGAAGAATATGATCCGAGAAAGATCATGAAGAATCTGATCCGAGAAAGATCATGAATGATTTGATCCGAGAAAGATCATGGCCACTTTGATCCGAGAAAGATCATGAATATTTCGATCCGAGGAAGATCACAGAAATCGATCCGAATAAAAGATCGTCGCATGATCCTGGTAGTCCAAAGCCAAAGCCAAAGCTTAAGCTAAAACCAAAAGGAAAGGATTAAAGATGATGTGATAATAGAAGAAAATAGAAAGATAAGACATGAAACAATCGTTGAATAAAATTGTTTCACTTATTTAACATATGATGATGCATCTCTTTTGATAAACAGATAATCTATAAATGTTTGCAGTATTCTGGACAGTGAACATCGACTTTTACGTGTTATTGCCTATCATTATTTTCAGATTATATTATTATATTGGTGTGATATGGGAATTCTTACTGGGCTGTAAAGCTCACACCCCTTCATTTTCTTTTCTTCTCAGAGTTACAAGATGTCCATGGTTGGCTATGGTATGGATTTGTGAGTGAGCGGATGCATAGATAGAGTACCGTTGATACCTGATCAGAGGATTGAAGGAATATTAATTGTAATTATGCAAGATTTTAGGAATTATTATTGAAATTAATTATTATGGATGTTAAGGTTGTAGTGATTTAATTTGGCCTTGCATATTCTTTAGGGTTTGCTCTAAGGAGTGTGCGGCCATCACGTATTCGACCCGGGTGTTGGGTTCGGGGCGTGACAAAATGGTATCAGAGCATAAGTTATGATCATTAGGGATTATGATATAAGTGATCAGAATATTATAGAGTGGCATTTGAGCTTAGAACTTAGGTTACGTTTATTTGAAGACAATGATACAAGTGATTAGGATATGATAGAACAGTACTAGAGCCCAAGTTTAAGGTCACTAGGGATTGTCATATAAGTGATATCAAAACTTTGGGATTATAATCACCAGAGTATGATTGATAATATCGGAGTTTAAGATTTTGATCATTAAAGGTATGATAGAATGATATTAGAGTTTAGGTTATGATCACTAGGAAATATGATTTAAGTGGTATTTGAGTTTAAGGTTATAATTATTCAGAATTATAATTCTAGTGATATCTGAACTTAGGTTATAATCATGAGGAATATAATAGATATAAAAGAGAAGATTCAATATTCAGATTTCGAATCAATAGATATTAAGATGAAACTTATGCAATGATTTCAAACATAGAAAGTGGATCAAGATTTAATTTTTATATGCTATACCCGAAGGTAGTAAAGATAAAGAAACTTAAAATTTTGCCCTAAGACTTATATGAAATTTGAAGGTTAGATCTATCCTGGATTGATCTAACATACAAGGATATCTTTATCTTTGATAGACTTATATAATTTGATAAGTTGAGATCAGAGTGCGCAGCAAAAGCGTGATGGTCTGAATTGATTAGAAATATTGATCCTTTAAATCAAAAGATAATATGATGGAATATATTAGTTGCAAATAAGGAAGGATTTTATTGATAATGAAAAGATACTATAAATTTTGATCTAATCTGATCATAGTCGGATAATTTTTGTTAGTAGGTTGCTTCATTGTAGATAATGTCAAGAAATCTTAGATATCTCAAGTTTATTAACAGCTTGATAGTTCTGATATCAGTTCAAACTTAGAATGTCCTAACATAGATCTCATATTTTTTTAAAATTTAATGTTGTTACTTGAACTGATATAGAAGATTGAGATTTTTCTTAAGATGAGAGTCTATATATAAAATTTGTTGGAAAATCAAGTGAAGAAAGAAATCGATAGTCGTGAAGAGTGTCCAATGTTCGACTTTTCTTTATTTTTCTATCAAGAGTAGTCTGAGATAATTATGAATTTCGAGTGGAATGTATTAGACAAATAAGGTGGTATATTAATACAAGTCCAAAATGTTACAGTTCTTCAAAAAAAAAAGTTGAGCAATCAATAAGAAGGGATGAGTTTAAAATTTCAAATAATTTTGTTATAACAAGGTCATGAGAAATAAATAATATATATGACATTATTGTAAGCTTGAGAATGATATGAAGAATGTATACCTTGAAATATATCTCAACAATATAACTTAATTTCGAGGACGAAATTATTTGAAGGGGAGGAGAATGTAACACCCCGACCCAAATCAGCCCAAAAAGCCCAAAGTAAATAAAAAAAAAAAGAATGAAGAAGACTCCCACTGGGAGTCTTCTTCCACCCAAATCACTGATGGAGAGGTTGAATCCGAGGCGGATTTGACCTCCCCTACACCCTATAAAACCCCCTCTCCTTCCCTCTAAGGTTGGTCACGACGAGCACCAAATTTTTCTTTTATTTTTCTCGAATTTTTCCGTTGAAGCCGCGGATGTCCTCATCGTGTTCATCTCAAATACTCGCCGGAGACCTCACCGGAGTCGGAGGTAAGCCCTTCTCCTCTTTCCTCTCTTCCTTCCCATCTTTTCCACGGCTTCGTGCACCCTCGCCGGCCGTCAGGATCGCCGGAAAATTCATGAATAAAATGACCCTGTTTTTGCTCTGTTTCGGACGAACTCTTCCCTCTCTTTTCCGGCCACCAGCGCCGTCGGTTGCGGCGTCCCATTCCCGAGACCGAACCCCCATCTCCCTCTCTTCCTTCCCTGAAAATTTCGACCGCCGGCGATCGGCCAATGGCCGAAAATCACGAAGAAAGGGGACGGATCCCCTGTTTTCTGATTTTTTTTCTTTGTTTTTGCCGCCGTCCTCCTCTTCGCCGCCGGCCGAACCCCATCGTCGGCCGTTGTCGGATCTCCAGCCAAGCCACCAGAGCCCGAGCCACCGAGGGGGGACCTCACGGTCCTCCCCTGTTTCAGCCAAGGGTGGCCGCGGGAAGAAAAGAAGAAAGGAAGAAGAAGAAGAAAAGAAAAGAAAAGAAAAAGGAAAAAGAAAAAGGAAAAGAAAAAAAAAGAAAAGGAAAAAGAAAAAGAGAAAAATAAAAATAAAAAGAAAATAAAATAAAATAAAAAGAAGAAGAAGGAGAGAATTTTCCTCTCTCTCCTTTTTCCCTCCTTTCTCTCTCTTTTCTCTCTCCTCTCTCTACCTTCTCTCTCCAATTTCTCTCTCTAGAATCTCTCTTTATTTTCTCTCTCTAGATCTTTCTCTCTTTTTGTGGATTTTATCTCTCTAGAATCTTTCTACTCTCTCTCTCTGATTACATCACAAACCCTAGGATAAATTTGAAATAAAAATAAGATGATCTGAGGTTGCTCCGAAATTCGTGCGGTAGATCTGATCCCAGTCCGATCCTATTCAAAATTTGTAACACTTGATTCATATTGAGTCACCCTGATAGGACCTTTGATGATCTCGATCATGATTGCCTCATCAAAAAAAAAATGAAGATTCTCTCTCCACTTTCTCTCTCTACTTTCTCTCTCTAGAATTTTCTCTCTCTTCAGGGATTTTCTCTCTCTAGAAGTCTTATGGATCAGTGGAGGATCTAGATAATTAGATAAATTCTAATTTTGATTAATCCTAAGAGAGGTCCTCGATCTGTGTTATTAAGATCGATTATCGGTAATTTTCTCTATATATGATTTTTATATTTGATCAGGGTCATGAAGAGATACGATTATCTGCATAAGATATCGAGTGGAATATCTTATTAGAGAAATTTATAAATCAAAGAAGAACATTGATTTCTGTGTTTGGATCAGTCACCGGTAAAGGTAAGAATCTCTGTACATGATCACTATTATATATGTGCTATTTTACTGTTGGTCTTGCATCGTTGGTTTTGCATCGTTGGATTTGAGATTGATGAATTTGTTATATCTGAGACACTGTTATTTATTTATGTGATTTTGAGCATGAGTATGTTATATCAATACATATGTATCAGCGATTGATGGCATGATTATATGGGTATGAAATATTACACTGCAAAATTTGAATTGATTAATGAAGTCAAATATTATAGTTTCATGAAAATATAAAGAGAAAGAAAAATATGGTTTGGACTGGCCTTGTCATGTGGAATAGCTTGCCAGGAGCTTATGCCTGGGACAGCCCCCACAGGCTTATGTGTGGAAGAATATGATCCGAGAAAGATCATGAAGAATCTGATCCGAGAAAGATCATGAATGATTTGATCCGAGAAAGATCATGGCCACTTTGATCCGAGAAAGATCATGAATATTTCGATCCGAGGAAGATCACAGAAATCGATCCGAATAAAAGATCGTCGCATGATCCTGGTAGTCCAAAGCCAAAGCCAAAGCTTAAGCTAAAACCAAAAGGAAAGGATTAAAGATGATGTGATAATAGAAGAAAATAGAAAGATAAGACATGAAACAATCGTTGAATAAAATTGTTTCACTTATTTAACATATGATGATGCATCTCTTTTGATAAACAGATAATCTATAAATGTTTGCAGTATTCTGGACAGTGAACATCGACTTTTACGTGTTATTGCCTATCATTATTTTCAAATTATATTATTATATTGGTGTGATATGGGAATTCTTACTGGGCTGTAAAGCTCACACCCCTTCATTTTCTTTTCTTCTCAGAGTTACAAGATGTCCATGGTTGGCTATGGTATGGATTTGTGAGTGAGCGGATGCATAGATAGAGTACCGTTGATACCTGATCAGAGGATTGAAGGAATATTAATTGTAATTATGCAAGATTTTAGGAATTATTATTGAAATTAATTATTATGGATGTTAAGGTTGTAGTGATTTAATTTGGCCTTGCATATTCTTTAGGGTTTGCTCTAAGGAGTGTGCGGCCATCACGTATCCGACCCGGGTGTTGGGTTCGGGGCGTGACAAGCATATATATAATAGTGATCATGTACAGGGATTCTTATCTTTACCGATGACTGATCCAAACACAGAAATCAATGTTCTTCTTTGATTTATGAATTTCTTTAACAAAATATTTCACTCGATATCATATGCAGACAATCATCTCTTCATAACCCTGATCAAATATAAAAATCATATATAAAGAAATTACCGATGATTGATTCTAATACACAAATCGAGGACCTCTCTTAGGATTAATCAAATTAGGACTTGTCTATGTATCAGGATCCTCCACTGATCCATAAGACTTCTAGAGAGAGAAAATCCATGAAGAGAGAGAAAATTCTAGAGAGAAAAAATAGAAAGAGAAAGTGGAGAGAGAATCTTTGTATCCTTCAGATGAGGCAATCATGGTCGAGATCATCAGAGGTCCTATCAGGGTGACCTAATATGAATCAAGTGTTACAATTTCGAATAGAATCAGACTGGGATCAGATCTACTGCACGAATTTCGAAGCAATCTCAATTCATCATATTTTTATTTCAAATATATCCTAGGGTCTGTGATGCAATCAGAGAGAGAGTAGAAAGATTTTAGAGAGATAAAATCCACAAAAAGAGAGAAAGATCTAGAGAGAGAAAATAGAGAGAGAATCTAGAGAGAGAAACTGGAGAGAGAAGGTAGAGAGAGGAAAGAGAAAATTTTTTTTTCTCTCTTCTTTTTCTTTTTATTTTATTTTATTTTTATTTTTCTCTTTCTCTTTTATTTTTCTTTTTCCTTTTTCTTTTCTTTTTCTTTTTCCTTTTTCTTTTCTTTTCTTTTCTTCTTCTTTCTTCTTTTCTTTTCTTCCCGCGGCCTCCCTTGGCTGAAACAGGGAAAGATCATGAGGTACCCCCCCTCGGTGGCTCGGGCTCCGGCGACTTGGCCGGAGATCCGGCAACGACCGGCGATGGGGTTCGGCCGACGATGGCCAGCAGCGGATGGCCGGCAGCGAAGAGGAGAACGGCGGCAAAATCAAGGGAAAATTTAGAAAAATAGAGGATTTCTTTTGCGACTGATTTTCGGCAAAGTCGGTGGCTGACGGTGAGGCCTTGGGCCAGGGGAGAAAGGGAAGAGGGAGAGGAAGAAGGGGAGGGGCTTACCTCGAGCTCCGGCAGTGTCTCCGTTTCCAATTTTCAGTGAGCACAGTTCTAAGAAAATCGGTAAAATGAGAAAGAAAGAGGAAGGAAGAAGAAAAGTGGCCGGGCAATGGGGTCCTTTGGAGAGAGGGGAGAAGGGGATTTATAGATGGGATCTAGGGCTCCTAGAGTTCCAATCCCATTTTGATTCAAAGAGGGAAGACGGACTCTATCAGGAGTCCTCTTCCGTTCTCTTTTTTTTTTTTTTAATCTGGGTTATTACATTCTTCCCTTCTTAAAATAATTTCGTCCTCGAAATTTAAGTTATGTCGTTCGAGATACATATTTCAAAATATACATTCTTCATGTCATTCTCAAGCTTACGATAATATCATATATATTATTTATTTCTCATGATCTTGTTATAACAAAAATTATTTAAAATTTCAAACTCATCCCTTCTTATTGATTTCTCAACTTTTTGAAGAACTGTAACATTTTAGACTTGTATTAATATACCACCCTTATTTGTCTAATACATTTCACTCGAAATTTATAATTATCTCAAACTACCCTTGATAGAAAAATAAATAAAGGTCAAACATCGGCACTCTTCACAATCATCGATTTCTTTCTTCACTTGATCTTCCAACAAATTTTATATATAGACTTCCATCTTAAGAAAAATCTCAATCTTCTATATCAGTTTAAGTAACAATATTAATTTTTTTAAAAAAATATGAGATCTATGTCAGGACATTCTAAGTTTGAACTAATATCAGAACTATCAAGCTGTTAATAAACTTGAGATATCTAAAATTTCTTGGCATTATCTACAATGAAGCAACCTACTGACAAGATTATCCGGCTATGATCGGATTAGATCAAAATCTGTAGCATCCTTTCATTATCAATAAAATTCTTCCTTATTTGCAACTAATGTATTTCATCTAATATCTTTTGATTTAAAAAAATTAATATTTCTAATCAATTTAATCCACCACGCTTTTGCTGTGCACTTTGATCTTAATTTATCAAATTATATAAGTCTATCAATGATAAAAAAAATATCCTTATATGTTAGATCAGTCCAGGATAGATCCAACCTTCAAATTTCATATAAGACTTAGGACAAAATTTTAAGTTTCTTTATCTTTACTACCTTTGGGTATAGCATATAAAAATTAAATCTTGATCCACTTCCTATGTTTGAAATCATTGTATAAGTTTCATCACTCTTCAAGAATCTAACATGTCTAGAATCGATTGAAGTTAACCTTAGATTTATCTTACAATCATTTAGATAATTTCTAAATTATTTTTTTTTAAAAAAAAATTAAATTTTAATTTATCAAACTAGAAGAACTTAAGCCAACATCCTTAAGTAGAATCAACTTGATTATTTCTTATAGAGCTCCCTTCATCACAACCCTTAATATTAATCAATAAATCCATACAAAATCTTATCCCTTGTATAAGTCAATCAAAATTTAACACTAGCAAGATGTCTTAGTTCAATTTTTAAAAAAATCCAAACTTTGACTTGAATAATTAATACACTTCACCATCTTCAACAATTACAAAAAAAAATTAAAAAAAATCTAATCCAAAGATAGTAATACGAATTATTAAGGATTTCATTATAACCTTTATATCATACTCTGACAAAATAAATTTTCTTCTTTAATTTAACAATAATATCAAAATACTTTTGATCCACTTAGAAAAATAAACTATTGACTTGAAATTTAATGCAACTTGAAAGATCAAGAAATAATATTCAGAATATGATATTTTGAGTAACCAAAAATTTTACCAAGATGTGTATCTCATATTCTCATAATAAAATTCAAGTATATTTTTCATCTAAGATTGAGTTTCATATATGACCTCTTATGGGTTCAGTGTTCAAAAATATTTCTCTCTCATATGATGTAATTTCTTCTTAGACCCTACCCTAATTAACTTTCTTTGATAAGTCCAAAATTCATAATGTTCAGAGAATTATCATTGGAATAAAAAAAAAATCATGATCTTCAATCATATAAGTTTTATATTCCAAATTCATCTAGTATACTCAACATAACTTATCAATACCTCCCACTTTATTCCAAGGTCAACTCTTTTCATACTTAGGTCAACCTTTCTAATTGAAATCTAAGATATAACTCATCAATTCTATTATAGATATCATATGCCACTTATACATAAATTTTATCTTAATATCTATTGATTTGAAATCTAAATATTGAATCTTCTCTTTTATATCTATCATGTTTCTCATGATCATAACCTAAGTTTAAATATCACTAAAGTCATAATTTCAAATAATTATAATCTTAAGCTTAAATACCACTTAAATCATATTCTCTAATGATCATAACCTAAATTGTAATATCATTCTATTACATCTTTAATGATTATAACCTCAGACTCTAATATTATCTATCATACTCTATTGATTATAATCTCAAAATTTTGATATCACTTATATGACAATCCCTAGTGACCTTAAACTTGGGCTATAGTACTGTTCTGTCATATCCTAATCACTTGTATCATTATCTCCAAATAAACATAACCTAAGCTCTAAGCTCAGATGCCACTCTGTCACATCCTACTGATCTTACATAAAATTTTAATATCTCTTATAATCTCTGGTGATCCTAAACCTAAGCTCTGATATTATTCTATCACATCCTAATCATTTATATCGTAATCTCCAATGTTCATAACCTAAGCTCTGATACCATTCTGTCACGCCCCGAACCCAACATCCGGGTCGGATACGTGATGGCCGCACACTCCTTAGAGCAACCCCTAAAGAATATGCAAGGCCAAAATAAATTATTATAATCTTAACATCCATAACAATTAATTTCAACAATAATTCATAAAACCTTGCATAATTATAAATTAATTTTCTTCAATCCTCTGATCAGGTACTATGACACTCTATCTATCCATCTGCTCACTCATAAATCTAAGCCATAGCCAATCATAAACATCCTGTAACTCTGAGAAGAAAAAGAAAGATGAAGAGGTGTGAGCTTTACAGCCCAGTAAGAATTTCCATATCACACTGATATAATAATATAATCTAAAAATAAAGATAAATAATAAACATAAATTCAATGTTCAATGTCTAGAATAATACAAATATCCATAAATTTTTTATATTTTTAAAATAGATGCATCATCATATGTTAACGGTGAAACACTTTTATTCAATAATTATTTCATGTCTTATCTTTCATTTCTCCTTTCATAATCACATGATTCTTAACAGTTTCTTTCCGGCTCTGGACTATCCAAGTCTATACCTCAGTCATCATCCGGATCGAATCCACTTAAAAAGTCTTTCAAGACTGTCCCAGGATGAGCTCCTGGCCGGCTGTCCCACGTACGAAAGCCCGTGAGAGGCTGTCCCAGGCATAAGCTCCTGGCGGGCTGTCCCAGGCATGAGCTCCTGGCCGGCTGATCCACCTGTAAGCCAGTGGAGGCTGTCCCAAGCATAAGTTTCTGGCCGACTGTTCCACATGATAAGGCTAGTCCATACCATATATCTCTTTCTTTTTCATTTAATCAATATGTGTTGATTTCATCAAATCAATTCTGTCTTGCATTATGATCAATTCAGATATGTCATATTTATATAATCATGCCATCAATCTCTGATACATATATATTGACATAACATACTCATGCTTAAAATCAAATAACAGTATCTCAGATATAATAAATTCATCGATCTCAAATCCGACGATGCAAAACCAATGATGCAAGACCAACAGTAAAATAGTATATATATAATAGTGATCATGTACAGAGATTCTTACCTTTACCGATGACTGATCCAAGCACAGAAATCAATGTTCTTCTTTGATTTATGAATTTTTTTAACAAAATATTTCACTCGATATCATATGCAGACAATCATCTCTTCATAACCCTGATCAAATATAAAAATCTTATATAAAGAAATTACCGATGATTGATTCTAATACACAAATCGAGGACCTCTCTTAGGATTAATCAAATTAGGACTTGTCTATGTATCAGGATCCTCCACTGATCCATAAGACTTCTAGAGAGAGAAAATCTATGAAGAGAGAGAAAATTCTAGAGAAAAAAAATAGAGAGAGAAAGTGGAGAGAGAATCTTTGTATCCTTCAGATGAGGCAATCATGGTGAAGATCATCAGAGGTCCTATCAGGGTGACTTAATATGAATCAAGTGTTACAATTTTGAATAGAATCAGACTGGGATCAGATCTACTGCACGAATTTTGGAGCAATCTCAATTCATCATATTTTTATTTCAAATATATCCTAGGGTCTGTGATGCAATCAGAGAGAGAGTAGAAAGATTCTAGAAAGATAAAATCCACAAAAAGAGAGAAAGATCTAGAGAGAGAAAATAGAGAGAGAATCTAGAGAGAGAAATTGGAGAGAAAAGGTAGAGAGAGAAGGTAGAGAGAGGAAAGAGAGAAATTTTTTTTTTCTCTCTTCTTTTTCTTTTTATTTTATTTTATTTTTATTTTTCTCTTTCTCTTTTTCTTTTTTTTCTTTTTCCTTTTTCTTTTCTTTTTCTTTTTCCTTTTTCTTTTCTTTTCTTTTCTTCTTCTTTCTTCTTTTCTTTTCTTCTCGCGGCCTCCCTTGGCTGAAACAGGGAAAGACCATGAGGTACCCCCCCTCGGTGGCTCGAGCTCCGACAGCTTGGTCGGAGATCCGGCAACGATCGGCAATGGGGTTCGGCCGGCGGTGGCCAGCAGTGGACGGCCGGCAGCGAAGAGGAGAACGGCGGCAAAATCAAGGGAAAATTCAAAAAAATAGAGGATTTCTTTTGCGACTAATTTTCGACAAAGTCGGTGGCCGGCGACGAGGCCTTGGGCCAGGGGAGAAAGGGAAGAGGGAGAGGAAGAAGGGGAGGGGCTTACCTCGAGCTCTGGCAGTGTCTTCGTTTCCAATTTTCGGTGAGCACGGTTCTAAGAAAATCGGTAAAATGAGAAAGAAAGAGGAAGGAAGAAGAGAAGTGGCCGGGCTCTGGGGTCCTTTGGAGGGAGGGGAGAAGGGGATTTATAGATGGGATCTAGGGCTCCTAGAGTTCCAATCCCATTTTGATTCAAAGAGGGAAGATGGACTCTATCAGGAGTCCTCTTCCGTTCTCTTTTTTTTTTTTTAATCTGGGTTATTACAATAAAGGCACAAAAAGTTGCATCATGGAAAATTTCCCTGAGCAGGTTAGCTTGTAAGGTAATACGCAAGAAAAGTTCCACGCATAATTTGAGTTTACCTTTTAGGAGAATTATCGGTAAAGACAACGAGCATGACTCAAGGTAGTCTTTCTTGACTCCACAAGGGATGGTAATAGATAGAATATGGATCAATTTGGTCAATATCCATGTAACACCCTAGCCCATTTGGACCCTGGATCAAGCCCAAAAACCCAAAGCCCATACAAAAAAAAAAAGAATGGGAAGAAGACTCCCATCGAGAGTCTTCTTCTCCGATGAATCCCAGACGGAGAAGAGTTTTGGAATCTTTAAAACTCTAGAACCCTCTATAAATAAGACTCCCCTCTCCCTCAAGAGCCTCCACCGGCGACTGTTGAGCCCGATTCCTCCCCTTTTCTCTGTGGAAGCCGTGGCAGCCTCTTCTCGTGTTCATCAAAAATCAAAGATCGAAGAGGCCAGGTAAGGCTCCAAATTTTCTTTCTCTCTCTCTTTCCTTTCTCCCCATGGCTTTAGACCCTCACCGACCGTCGGGATCGCCGAAAAATCCATGAACAACGTGAACCCCTGTTTTGCTCTGTTTCGGCCGGACCCTTTCCTCTCTTTTCCGACCACCGATGCCGTCGGTTGCGGTGTCTCATCCCTAGGATAGGATCCTCATCCGTTTATCTCTCTTTCTTGAAGGTATTGGCCGTCGGTGACCGGCCAATGATCGGAAAACAAAAGAAAAAGTGGCAGTCCTCTATTTTTCCGATCTCTTCTTGATTTCTCGCCGGTCGAACCTTGCCGCCGGCCATCCCTTGCTCCACCGCCGCCTCCACCTGCTGTTGGACCTCCGACGAAGCCGTCGCCCTCATCGGAGCCAAGCTGGAGCCCCTCGTCCGTCCCCTGTTTCGGCCCAAGGGAGGCCGTGGGAAGAAAAGGAAAAAGAAAGAAGAAGAAAGAAGAAGAAGGAAAAGAAAAAGAAAAAGAAAAGAAAAAGAAAAAAAAGAAGAAAACAAAAAATAAAAATAAAGAAAACAAAAATAGAAAAAAGAAGAAGAGAGAGAAATTTTCTCTCTCTCCTCTCCCTCCTTTCTCTCTCTTTCCTCTCTCCTCTCTCTACCTTCTCTCTACATTTTCTCTCTCTAGATTTTCTCTCTAGACTTTTCTCTCTCCTTATGGATTTTATCTCTCTAGTGTCTTTCTCTTTCATTTCATCACAGACCTTAAGATAAACTTGAGATGAAAATAAGATGATCTGAGATTGCTTCGAAATTCGTGCAGTAGATCTGATCCCAGCTCGATCTTATTCAAAATTTATAATATTTGATTCATATTGAGTCACCTTGATAGGACCTCTGATGATCTCGATCATGATTATCTTATCTGAAAGATACGAAGATTCTCTCCCCACTTTCTCTCTCTAGAATTTTCTCTCTCTTCATGAATTTTCTCTCTCTAGAAGTCTTATGGATCAGTGGAGGATCCAGATACTTAGACAAATCTTAATTTTGATTAATTCTAAGAGAGGTCCTAGATTTGTGTTATTAGGATCAATTATCGATAATTTTCTCCATATATAATTTTTATATTTGATTAGGGTTACGAAGAGATATGATTGTCTACATAAGATGTCAAGTAGAATATTTTGTTAAAAAAAATCATAAATTAAAGAAGAACATTGATTTCTATGCTTGGATCAGTCATCGGTAAAGATAAGAATTCCTGTACATGATCACTATTATATATATGCTATTTTACTGTTGGTCTTGCATCATTGGTTTTGCATCGTCGGATTTGAGATCGATGAATTTATTATATCTGAGATACTATTATTTGATTTTAAGCATGAGTATGTTATGTCAATATATATGTATCAGAGATTGATGGCATGATTATATGAATATGACATATCTGAATTGATCATAATGCAAGACAGAATTGATTTGATGAAATCAACACATATTGATTAAATGAAAAAGAAAGAGATATATGGTATGGACTAGCTTTATCATGTGGAACAGCCGGCCAGGAGCTTATGCCTGGGACAGCCCATCAGGAGCTTATGCCTGGGACAGCCCCCACTGGCTTACAGGTGGATCCGCCGTACTAATCATATTTTCGTTCTCATTTCATTTTTTAAACGAAATGATGGATACCCTGTGGCTGTTTCCTCAAAATAAATTTATGGTTTTATTTCTTTCCTTTAATCTCTTCATTGTATCCATTGTAGGAGATACAATGACACCAACCAAATCCATTGTAGATGGACAAATCTTAATTTCGTCCGATGGGACCTTCGAACTGGGCTTCTTCAGCCCTGGCGACTCGAATAATCGATATTTGGGGATACATTACAGAGGCACTCCAGATAAAACAGTTGCGTGGGTTGCCAATAGAATCTCTCCCCTCAATGGCTCCATGGGGGTTCTCAATCTCACAGGTGATGGAAATCTGGTACTGCTAAACAGCACTGGATATATTATTTGGTCAACAGGCACAACAAATGCAATTAATCCCGTTGCACAGCTCCTAGACTCGGGAAATCTCGTCCTGATTGAAAGAACTACGAAGAAATTATTGTGGCAGAGCTTTGATCATCCAGGTAACACACTTCTACCAGGTATGAAGCTTGGGTGGGATTTAAGAACCAATCTTAACAGGTATCTCACGTCATGGAAGAGTTCCTCTGACCCTTCTCCTGGGGACTACTACTACAAGTTACATACCGATGCAGTACCAGAGCTTGTCTTGTGGAGAGGATTTGTCCCAATATATCGCACCGGACCCTGGAATGGAGGTGGATTAGTATAATTAGTATTATAACATTTCTTATGATCTTTTATTTGAATTTATAATTATACAAGTAGTTAGACATGCTTGTGAGTGAGGGCTCGGACACCTCTAGCCTCTATGACCATCTATCTCAGATCTTGGGACCTGAGCACTTTGGAAGAATTTGTTGCAGGTCCGGACATACGCCGATGAGCTACTAGTCTGAGGCGAGCATCTTCTTACATATTTTTGGGATCGTCAGTAGGGAGCAGCTTGACGAGGCCTTGGCATAGGCAGCTCAGGCTCAGGAGCGTGCATCTCAGGCTCAGAAGCGCGCATCTCAGCTACAGAGTGTCATATTTGCTATGGTGAGTCAGCTCTCCGCTAATTTTGGAGCTGATTTATCGATCATTTAGGATATGTTGGCTAGCATTTTAGCTCCAGTCCCTCTAGCTCTAGCCCCTCTAGCTCCTGCTCTAGTCCCTCCAGCTCCTGCTCTAGTCCCTTCCGATCCTGCTTCAGCCCCTCTTGATGATGATGAGATATTTGGAGAGGAGGATTTTGATTTAGGAGATTTTTGATGTATTTTATTTTTATTTAAAAAATATTGTAATATAATTTGATCAGCAATACAATTTGAGTATTTGAGATATATTCTGCATTATTATTGAATTTTATGTAAAATTTTTTATTCTTATAAATTTTAGCTTAAGTAATTATATATTGAATTGTGTCTATTAGATAAAAAATGATAAATTTAAGTGATTGGAAAGTAGTATAAGGAAAAAAGCTACAGCAGTTGTTGTGAATCGCTGTCATAGCCTACGGCAGTGATTGCACAACCGCTGCTATATCTGTACCAACTGCTGTCATTGGTCCGTGCTAACCACTGCCATAGATTTATGACAACAGTTAGACAACCGCTGTCATAATTTATGACAGTGATTATTGCAGCAGTTGATATAACTACTACCATATATCGAGTATAACAGTCGTTATTCAACCGCTACTATAGCTTGCAATATAGCAGCGGTTTACCAACCACTGCTATAGAAGCTATCGCAGCAGTTAGTTAACCGCTGCTGTAGAATCTATAGCAGCGGTTATACAACCGTTGCTATACCACTTCTATAACCGTATGAAACCATTGTTGTAGGCCATGGCAGTAGTGTTTTGGCTACGACAGTAGTTGTCGATCGCTGTCGTAGTTCTTTTCTATAGTAGTGAATACAAATTACTACAAAGTATAAATTGTAGTGATAATAAAAAGATGAATTTATGATCTTGCTCTCAACATAGCTTAACTCGCTGAGCATGAATCATATCCTTAGATCATGACTCGTCTCTACGTAGTCATAAACTATTCGAGATCAAATATCATAAAATAAAAAAACTACTACTCGAATACATGAATAAGATCATAAAAAATATTCATATTTTTCAAATATGCAATATTATTCAAAATTAAGGAAAATGTTCAAGTAGTTGATTGCATAACAAAAGAAAATACATAATAAAAAATGAAATACAAAAATATGAATTTCAAAACTTCATTCACTTTCCTAAGGATGAAGGATTTAGTTGCTTATGGATTGGATCTTGCTCGCTGTAAAAAGCTCCATCTTCTTTGAAGGTTGAAAAAGAATTTGAAGAAGATGCAGGAGCAGAACCTCCTTATGCCACTACAAAACTCTCTCCTAAAGCTCCAGAATCTTGCAACTTCCCTCTCTTATTTTCTACAATTTTCTCTCAATTTTTGCTCTCTTTTTCTCTTGGATCTCTGTATTCCTTTTTATAGCTTTCCTAGCCCCCAAAGTTCTGGCTGTATCCAATCTCCTAAATCCTCATGAATTTCTTTTTTGTCTTAGGTTTTAATACCCTAGCCGCCTTCTCTGTTCTGTTGCATCGCATGTCTGCGGCTCGCTTCTGAACCGCCAACTAGTCCCAGGCACAACTGGTTCGCCTCTCGCATTCGTGTGCCCACACTTGCTCAAATGCATGCCTAGCTCGCCCACCCATGAACCGCGCACATGCGCTCGCCCAAACCACGTCCTACGCTCGCGTTTGGACCCATGCCGTATGCACGTTTGAACCACGAACCGCATGAAGCACCCGCATGAAGCCCATGCTATAAGCCGCTGTGCACCACGTAATAATGTGCATGGACCGCATGGATTTCCTGGTGAGCTGCGCGGCCGCCCTCATGGACTGCCTTTATGAGCCGCGCCCCTTCCTATGCTCTGCACATGGATTGCATGCCGTTTCTTCTGGGCCTCTTGGCTTTTGTGCGTTGTTGTGGGCCATGTGGCATCCATGGGCCTTGTCTTGTTTTATTCTATGTTTGGAAAGCGCATCTGCATTGGCTAAAAATTTAACGATAGAGGTGGTTAACTTGAGCTTCATCATTGCAAATATTAAGGGTCTTACTGGTTGGTTTGTGATTAGACTTTATAATTAATAATTTTTGAAAAAGAGTATAAGAAGTATCAAATACTAAATAATAGATATTAAATATTAAAGATTTTAATACTTCTTATGTCACATTAATATATTGATCAATATGTCTTCTCTCTCTCTCTTCTTCTTCTTCTTCTTCTTAGCAAAGTAGGAAAGAAGGGCTGGTGGTCAGTGGATTGATAGGGTACGGCAACGTAGCAAGACATGTGGCAATAGATAGTGAGACATGGCTGGCAATGACGGCCAACAGGAAGAGATAATAATCAAGCCAAAAATAAGGCCAAATTGAGGCCCTTTGCTCGATCATCCTTAGGTCCCAACTTGCTAGCAGCTGCAGTCCCGGCATTGGCCATGGGTTGATGCAAGGGTGGGCTGAGGTCCTTGACGATGAACGCCAATGGCATAGATGGCTGGAAGAAGAGAAAAAACTTTAAAAGAACAAGGGATGGAACATGGCATCATTTATGGTGATTTTTTGGTGAAACCAAAGGCCGGTGATGGTGCCTCAGGCCATGGGGAGAAGAGGAAGTGAAAGAGAAGAAAGGCTGAGGCTTTACCTTGGCTTTGATAGTGTCTCTGACTCCAATTTCCAATGGACATATGTTAGCATGCAGTGAACTTTTTGTGTAGTCAAATAATACCTTTTGGTTAGCCTTTTTAGACGAGGTTCTGGATCGTTTACAAAAAGATTTAACTTTCACTAAGTCAAAACTGAAGATGGGAAAATATCTTCTTCTTTATCTTGCAGTTGAACCCCTAACTTTACTTAGAGATGTTTTTGGTCTTGCTCTTCTTTATTTTTATTTCTCAGCAAACCACTTGGTCTGCACCTACATCTAGACTTTGTTATAAGGATGCTTCTTGCTACCCTTGTTGTCAACGATGACTATGGGGACTCCTCAATCTCCATCTTGATTAATCGATCGGTGAAATCAAAGGGCAAGAGCTTGGATGCTATGAGTAATGTCGGCTTCTCGTACTATCATCACGAATTTGCTGTAGCCATTGACAAGCTACTTTACTGAGTTGCAGTTGCAATATCCATATTCTCTTGTGTTTTGAAGATATTTACCATGAACTCTTCCCATCCTTTATAAGATGATACTTCCTCTTCCGCTTGCAGAAGACTGCATATCAGTCCTAAAGCTATGAGCTCCCAAGGATAACCTAGCAAACCTCTAAAGAAACTACTTCACAAATTACTCATCCATATATCTCTCAAGGATGGCGAACTTGAAGATACAATATTGCTTAGCCATCTTCAACTCGACATCCTTCTAAATTCAACTGAGAGGGTAAGGATGTAGATAGGGCTTTATCTACTACCCTAGCTTCTGAATCAAATTCTTAGACATGAAGTTCTTCTAGCTTTTAGGATCTAAAATAGCATTGATGCTTTACTTCATCTAGATCTTGAAGCAAAAGAGTTCCTCATGCATCTCCAGATCTACCTCAATGACTGTCTTGAGTTTCCTCACCATTAAACTCAATTTGGAGTATGTTTGCTCAAGTTGAGGCATCTTCTCAACCTCTATAATATTGAGAACCACCTTCCCTTTCTTCTCAAAATCATCATCTTTCAGCTACTTTCTCTCGGCATGGAACTCTGGGTGAAGTTTCCAACACCATTTCTTAATGTGTTTGTGAAGGTTACAGTAATCATAGTAATTTTTATAAGTCATATTGACATACTTTCTTTTTCTGCTCACCTTCCTAACCTAGATTTCTGCCACTTTTTCTTAGCTTGTCTCCATTCTTGCCTTCTCTTGATTGATTCTTCTCCTTAATCCCATGGACTTCACGTTAGCTTTACTGACATCTTCAACTTTGAAGAGTTTTAGCTCTTTTTGAATGTTCTTATAGAGACCTCCAACATACTTCATGAAAATTATATAATCGTCGATAGAGATTCTGAGGAAGATTGCTTGCTTTTGAAACTTGATATAATTTTAGATGGATTGATCATACTTCTGCTATGAGTATTGCCATTGATCCATCGATCTTCCTCATAGCCAATTGTGTGAAATTACTTCTTGATTAGGCCCTTGAATTTGCTCCACATGAAATTAGAAATGTTGTTATTCCTCATATACAAATTCTATTATATAACAGCATGGTTCAAAAGTTTGGGACGAGCAAAAGCTACTTTCTGGATGTCAGAATATTCAAAGATAGTAAAATAGATCTCTAACTGATCTAGTCAGTTATCTAGCATTTCCACATCAACGATTCTATCTTTATGAGGATCTCAATTCAAGCTTCAACGTTAAATAGTTGAAGAGAGAGATACTATAATAAAAAAAGATATTTGTGACGTAAAAAAAGCATCGCAAATATAAATTTTTATTGTAAAAAATTATTTATGATGAAAATTTTATTGCTAATAATTAGTCGCTAAAAATAGATTCACAGATAATATTTTACGATAGAATAAAAATTTTTATCGCTAATAATATTTTTTGTAATGAAATATTTTAGTCAATTTTTTTATTTTTTAAATTATTTGAATAAATTATTTATGATGTAAATTTATGTCATAAATAAAAATATTATGATCAATTTATTTTCATCTCTAATAAGGTTATTTGTGACCAAAATTTTCTATTGTAAATAATTTATAAATACACTTTAAATTTTTTAAAATATAAAATAAATTATTTATGATGAAAAATTTATATCATAAATATTTATATCATAAAAAAATATTATTTTTAATGAAAATATTTGATCATAAATAATTTTAAAAAGGATTTTTAATTTTTTTCAAAAATAAATTATTTATGATGGAAATGTTTCATCGCAAATAAGTTTATTTATGATGGATATTCCATTGCAAATAATTCTATCATTAACTAAAATATAATATTTTTTAAAAAATAATTTATAAATATATATATTTAATTTATATTTTTTATATTTTATATTTATAATATATAAAATTATAATAAAAAATTCACATAATAAATCTATAAATAAATTTAATTATTTTATTATATTAAAATATCATTATAGAAAAATAAATTTAATAATTATAAAAGATCCAAAATAAAAATAAAAAAAATAAAAATAAGCTATCGGTCGTTAAGCATCCGCATTTGGAGAAGGAGAATGGATGGAGTATAAGGCTGGAAGTGGGCTCGAGCCAGCTCAAAGCCCATCAGGTCGGATTGACTTCAGGCTGGATTTTGGGTTCAGCTTGAAACCATTTAGGCCGTGTTCGGGCCAAAAAAAGATGGCCCATTTTACTTTCGGGCCGGGCTCGGGCCTACCTTTGGCCGGCTCGAACCCAACTTGGACTCGAGTCTGAATTTTAGCCCAATTATGAGTCCAAATTTTAAGGCTTTATTCCATCCTTCAATCTCCCTTGATTCCTTTCAAGTCCCAATATTTCCCATCGAGGTCTCATCTCAAAGAGCCCTGGCCCAATCCGTCGATCATTGCCATCCTCACTTTCGATCCTCTCTGTTCTCCTGTCGGTCGTCAGTCTCCACCATTGCTCTCCTCTCGATCTTTAGCGGCATTGGGCTCCCCCCTCCAATCTCCTGCAGGTGCTCTCCTTTCCATAGGTCTGCCTCCATTGTGCCTATTCTCCCCTAGATCGTCGCTCCCTCGGGCCTTGACTGTCACTCCCAATCCCCCGTCTCCCTCCAACCGCCGCTCTCTCGAGCCTCGACTGTCGCTCCCAAGCCCCCATCTCCCTCCGATCACCGCATCCAAGCCCCACTGCCTAGTGTCCCTTGACTACCTCAACCTCTCTCAGAGAGTCCAACAATCTCTTCGACGGTGTCGGCAAGGCCTATGGCTGGTCTCACCGTCCATGTCAGTCTCGACTGCAGTTGCTGCCGCCTGGCTCCTCACCGCCTATGCCCACACCCTTGAGACGGGCATCATCTTCATTGAAATCGATGGTGCCACCCAGGCCAAGCTCGAGTTCCAGGAGCCAAGAGGTCGTCGTCGTCGTCAGAGACCTAGCGAGCATCGTCATCGTTGTGACTAGCCATCAGAATGGGTTAGGGCTTATAGGGCTTTAAATTTTTTTTTTAAAATTTTAATAGCGAGTCGGGAGTGATGTTGGTGGTGGGCTGGCTCAATCTGTTTGGGCCGGGCTTGGGCCTGGGTCTTTTAAAAATTTTTGGACCTAAGCTCGGCCCGAAGCTTGATAAAAAATTTCAGACTGGGCTCGAACTGGGGTCTGGCCCAATCCGACCTGGCCCACTTCCAACCCTGATGGAGTACGATAGATTGGCCTGCTACTACCTTGTCAGCTCCATCATCAGCTCCATCTATGCCATCTACCATCATCTACGTCTGAAATAATTGGTACGAGTCGACGTGTACAGCCAACTCATCAGCTCGTTGTCAATTCTCAGCAATCTGTCTTTGTATCTCTATGAGTCGGACATTACAGGTAACATAGACGTCAGTCTTGGATGAGAATGAGGATGGGAGAGCTCTGATCCTATGCTCTAGTCTTCTAATATAATAGAATCTCATACCAAATACCTGATCACAAATCTCATCATCTGTGGGTGCGATTGAGCCCTCAAGGGTAGGCTGGGATCTAATTTCTATCATATGATCATGAAAGTTAAAGTTATAGTTATTCTAAGTTGGTACTGAAAATCAAAATACTAATAAAAAAATAGTTGAAAAAACTTACATAAAGCTCTTGGCTCCCCACCGTCTACTTCTCTGATTGTCGCTGGTGGGTTCGCTGGTAGATCTCGATCCTATCAGAAAACTTGTCACTCTCTATATCTTTCTATAATTTAAAAATAATTAATAAAAAATTTTAAATAGTTAAAGAGTTAAAATATGTTAAATAGAAATTACTTACCATCTACTCTATGTAGCGAGCGAATGACCTTGAATCCCTATAGTACAAGATGATTTATCTCATCTAATTCACGACATTTCAGACACATTGATCTTGTATAGTTAACAATCAAATTAGAAAGTAATTAATTAAATTTAAGAATAAAATATTCAATATTAAATTCTAAAAAAAATTTGAATGCTTAACTTGATATGTCGGATCCTCGTACCTACGGCATATGATAGTCCAGTCCTCGATACTGATGCTGTCATATAGCTGCTACCGCACTGCCTCCACCCCCTGGTCTTGCACTATAGTATACCAATGGTGATGAATACGATGTCGGTAATCCTTGAAATGTGAGCATAAATGATCATCCACAGCTTGCCGTATGTAATCATGCTCGAAATCAATAATTTCAAATATAGCCAGCCAATAACAAATATTATAAGAATACAATGCTAATTAAATATTTTACTAAATATTATTTTACCTCTAAGTGGCTATAGAAGATCTCTCTTTGAGTCGGTGTAACGTGATGTCAATCAAAGAGCATCACAAGGCCATAGCTACAGCATATGATGCCCAGCTCAGTCTGTCATAGCTCGCACCATCCCCTAATGGGTGTGGTGAAGGTGGACAAAATCTCGATACAGAGACGATGTCCCTCATGCTTGTGTCTCCAATGCTCCAGGATGAGGTTCTTTGACGAATCTCATCCTTGCCTCACCACCTATAGAGAATGGCCTAAAATAATAATGAATAAATCATTAGTATGATAGCTACCTATAAACCTAATAGATATAATTAAAATTAAATTTTATTATATAAAAAATATTAAAATACTACTCAGACCCATCTCTATAGCACCCTCTAGCAGCTCCGATGGTGTGGTAGTGGAAATGGGGGAAGGCTTATCCTCAAGGGTAGGCTGGAAACCGAACGTGGTCATCTCCCTCCTAGTGCCATACTTGCAATGCTTAAATTTTACATATAACTAACTTGACATATAAATGAATATAATAATAAATAATAATAGTGAAAAATACATAAATACTAATGAATAGAATTGTATTGCATATCATTATTGCAAGAAAAAATTTAATAAAGAATATAGATCTGCTCATCAATATCCATATCCTCCTCAATTTGTAGGTCCTCTTCCGAATCACAATAATCGACTAATGTATCGTTTTCTATCTCATCATTATTTATGAACTGATCATCATCCTCCGAATTATCAAGATTAAATACAAAACTAGCTTCAACTTCATTGGATGGTAGATCAGTCCTATTCAAAGGAGTTGTCACAAGTTCTTCGTCAATAAGGAGCTCGATCAATATTTGTTCTTCATCTTAAAAAGCTTTCTTTTTATGTAGATCTGAATTTTCATTCATCTCTAGTCCGATTGATATGTTATATACGTCTCTAGATATTATTCTTTGTACGACATGCCAATCATCTCAATATTTTGGTTCTTTCAAATATATTACTAGTTTCGCTTGAGTTGCTAATATATATAGCTCACTCTGAATACTATGTTCATGTAAAATTTATACTGATAAAGTGTGGATCGATATGAATACCGATCTTCTTATTGCTAATATCTCATCATTTACATTGAAACAAGAATATCAAATTATTGGATCCATACTTCAGTTCTATAATATCTATTAATACACCAAGATATTCAATCTCCTCTTCTCCTTCATATCCTATCATAGCAATCTCACTATTTTGGATCCATCTTTGCATCTCAAGCTCTCTTATATGAAATCTTACTCCTTCAATGATACATGATGCTTAGTGATTAATCCTTCGATCAAAGTCATATGCTAAATCATACAACTCATCGATCACACCCTCTTCCTCCCTACATTGGCCTTTTTTTGTGACCCGTGGCTTCTCACGGAGGCAACTGTGTAGACCCATCACAAAACAAAGAAACAAAAAGATAAATAAAAAAACCAAACCCCCTTCTCCCTCCCTTATTTGGTGGAAATAGAAAATCCTCCTCTTCTCCAGTGCCCTCAGACCTTTCCCATTTACAACATCAGAGCTGCTGTGATTCCTACAGATGGAGGTCCTTATCAGCATCGGGTCCCTACGCACCCCCGACCCTCAGGCCCCGTGCTTGCACTCCATGCCCCCCGCAACCCACCCCTCCCTTGGCTCCTGCGCCTGCACCCCACCACCGCCCGACGGTGCCTGCCACCCCTCCCCCTCCCTCCTCCCCACGCCGACCCCTCCTCTCTAGCTAGATGAAATGAAAATAAATAAAAGAGAACCGGTCTTACCTTTGTCGGCAACAATGGTGTGGAGACATGGCGCACGGGAGATGGTTTCGATGGTGAGGATTGACATATGGTGAGAGAGGGAGGGAGAGAGGGAGAGAGTCGAGGGAGTGGGATTTCGATAGGAGAGAGAGAGAGAGGGAGAGAGGGAAAGCACGAGCGATGGGGAGGGGCCCCAGCTTTCTGGGAAGAGAGGAGGATTTCATGGGATCCAAGAGAGGTAGACAGAAGTGACCGAAAAAAATCTGATTTTTTTTAACTTTAGCGATGCAAGGTTATTTTCATCGCTAAAAACTATTATTAGTGATGAATATTCTATTTTCATCACTAATAATTTCTATCAATTTTTTTCCTCTAAAAATTATTTTCTTTAAAAAAATTTAACAAAAAAAATTCCATAAAAAAATTACTTTGTGATGAAAAACAAATTTTCATCACTAATAAGCACTATTAGCGATGCAACATATTTTTTCATCATTAATAATTCCTGTCAAAAAAAAATTTTCCTCTAAAAATTTTTTCATCTAAAAAAATTTAATCAAAAAATTTTATAAAAAATTAGTTTGTGATCATCGCTAATAATTCTTGATAAAAGAAAAATTTCTTAAAAATTTTTTTCTCTAAAAAAATTTAACCAAAAAATTAGTGACGAAAAATATTTTTACGTCGCAAATACTTTCTATAAAAAAAATTATCCAAAAATTATTTCTTTCTAAAATAAATTTTATCCAAAAATAATTTTCTCATCATAAATAAATTTTTGTTCGATGCATGGAGCGTGTGCATGTCGTTTGATGCACCACGTGCATGCGGACTCGCATAGCACATGATGGACAGGTGCAGATGTATGCCACCTATATTATAATTATGAACGAAGACGACAAGAATTTCGATGTGATGCAAAGAGTATAGAAATTTTAACAATTTTTAGATCGTTTGATGTGAAGTGGTATGCATGTCATTTGATGCAATACGAGATCCATGCTGTTTGATGCTCACGATCTTCGAAGTGCAAATGAGTCAGATTGATTCGTGGCCCAATTTGAATCAATCTGATTAGGTCGATCCTAAATTTTTCATCACAAATAATTGGACATTAGTGATGAAAATATAGCATCCATCAATTGTTCATCCCTTCAATTTTTGCTGCGCTCGAATCAATATTTTTTTTTCTGAGTAAGCCTAACGATCCAAAAACTCTTAAAATTTAAGAGTTAGTACAAAAAAAAAAGGATAAGAGATGATCGAGATGAGTGGAAAAAGAAGTTTGGAGAGTTGCAAGTCCGAAATTTGCAGTTGGTTGAAGAGAATGTTAGTATAATAAAAGGACAAAAGTCGGTAGAAAAAAAGAAGCAGGGCAAAAGTTGGCAAAAATTTTTTTTCATCCCCAATAATCTATCATTTATTTTTTTAATAATTTTTGATTTTTTATTGATTATTTATGATAAAAAATTTTCATCACAATAAATTAGTATTTGCAAAAAAAATAAATTTTACATCGTAAAAAAATTATTTATGATGAAATATTTTCATCATAAATAATCTATCATTTATTTTTTTAAAATTTTAATTTTTCATTGATTATTTATGATAAAAATTTTTCATCAAAAATAATTTAGTATTTATGATGAAAAATAAATTTTCATCATAAATATAGCTTATTTGCGACTAAAAATTTTTATTGCAAATAATCTATCATTTATTTTTTAAAATTTTTGATTTTTCATCAATTATTTGTGATCAAAATTTTTAATTACAAATAATTTATATTTGCTATGAAAATATTTTTTTCATTGCAAATACTCTATTATTTACAATAAAAAATATTTTTTATCATAAATAATATATTATTTGCTATGAAAATATTTTTTTATCGTAAATACAGGTATTTATGATAAAAATATTTTTGTAGTAAATAATTCCATCATAAAACCCTATTTTCTTGTAGTAAGATCTTTTATATCTCTATATTGCTTATCCTCCTCACTGGATAGAGGATCTTCGTTGCTAAACATAGAAAATAGCTTCATAATTTGTGCTTGCATTGAAGGTATCATCAATCTGAAGATGATTTTAATGAGTCGGGCAATCTTCTCCTCTAATTGTATGAGACATCACTTCATCTCATCATCCAT
Organism: Elaeis guineensis; assembly: GCF_000442705.2. Lineage (NCBI taxonomy): Eukaryota > Viridiplantae > Streptophyta > Magnoliopsida > Arecales > Arecaceae > Elaeis > Elaeis guineensis. The sequence goes on along the minus strand of NC_025994.2, from coordinate 99,764,992 downwards.
CAAGGAAGAACCAGCAACTATCTTCACATTTATCCTTTGATGTACTTGAAGCACAGATAGCATTTCTCCTGATTGCTTGTATTGCTTGCATATCCAAACTATGAATTAAGGCCCTCATTGAGAAGGGAGATATTTCTCAACTTATTCAACTTGAATCTCATAAAAGTAAAGAAAGTAGAAGAAGAGAAGATTTTTGAAAGTACAACTTAAGTCTTTTTTTTTTTTATTGATTTTCTATATAAACTGAGATATATAGCCTCTATTTATAACAATGAAGTCCTTTCTTGCACAATTTGACTAGAATTCCTCTTTCTATTTTCAAGAAGAACTTTTTAATTTCTAGAAGATATCCGTCCTTTAATAATTCGGATCGGATTCCTCATCCTAGTTCAAATAAAACTAAGTCAATCTCTAAAAAGCATGATTAATTCCAGCCTTCTTTGGTTAAGAATATTCTTTCGGTTGCAATCCATACACTTCATTACGTGGGTTGGACTCCTGGCAGCCTCATGACCAAGTAATAACTATGCTGAAGCTTTGCTATGGTCTGAATTTCATTATCAAACTCCATTAGTCCTTGTCCTGAATGGGAAGAAAGTCTTTGACTACCATCTTGCGCCTCTCCTGCAGCCAGACCTGTAATAGGTCATAGAAAATATGTGGCTATACACGCTATCTTGGACTCGGTCCATGGTGTCCCACAACTCAAAAGGTTGAAAACTTCAAAGTTTGGCAAATGAAACCAAACACAAGGACAGCTTTCAATGTAGAATGTTGAAAACTGCTGATAACGTACGTGGTCTAGAGCAATAACCGTTACATCAACACTAGTGCAAGTGGAGGTGTCAAGATCACTATATTTGGTGATATCTCAATGATTCTAAATCACTCCTACTTGTTAAATTACCATCCAACTTAATAATGTTAGGTCCATTAATTCTTGAGGATGAGTTTCCAAAAGCATTTCAAACAGTGATGTTGGACTAAAATTTGAGGATAAAAATGACCCTAATTCTAATAAGAAAATTGGTCCAACTCTCCTACCAATTCTTAAAAAAAAAAAAAAGAAATCTCCTGGCTGAAAATTGTTTGATAATTCTTTAAAAAAAATTCTTATTGGAAGGATTTGATAATCCCCTGGTGTTATTTTGGTAGATTTTGATTGATTTTTAGTCTGAAACGATAAATCTATTTTATCCAGCTTTTAAGAAGTGGAGATGAAATTTGAGACGGTACCATTGCTCGTCAAAAAATGTCCTGGCCAGCATCCTAAGAGCGGCATCCAAGGACCGATTGCCCTGGTAACCAAGCCAACTTGCCGGTTCACCGTCCGGTCCGATTGTAAAAGACTTACTTTTTATGTACCTTCTAGCAAAAGATGGGCCCGGTAATTGTTCTCACGAACAGAAAAGGAGCACAGAAATAATAAACGAAAGTAAAGATGCACCAGAAATGATAAATCGGATTATGGGAGCAAATTTATCAAAAGAAAAGACTTTATTTCTAGCCAGCAAGATTTATATAACCGGCTTTTCTATAATTCACAGCTTCGGCCTTCAGAAAATGCATTGTTCCTGAAGAGAAACAGAGGGACAAGATGATTAACAAGCGTGAGTGCACTGATCAACCGGAAAGACTGCTCAGATATCTACCATATTTTCAATAAATAGTTGCTCGGTTTGATAATCCTGGCTTGAAAAGATAAAAACAAAAGACCACATAACTAATCAGTAGGAAAAAAACTTTTCTAGAGACTATATCTATGAATACGGCACAATAACCGACTTCTTATGTGTGTGTGTATTAGTTAAGACTGTCAGAATACAAGCCCATTTATTGGCTATGACGTTCTTGACACCCGTGCTTCATATTACGTGTACAACTTTGGCACTACGGTGATCTCCGTTATGGCCGCCTCCGATGCGACGAATACTCCCATCTTCTCGCTAAGAGAAATCTGGTACTTACGGAAAATGATTGCAGCTTTCCATTCCCGTGTGTAGAATTGTAGACTACGGTCAAGGGTGGAAAGCCCCAATTCTTATTCCATATTTAAAGATCCATCTAAAGAGACTTGCTTGAGACTTATTGTGGTGTAGAGAGAGCTTTTTTAGTCCTACATCGATTATGAGTCAAGAGAAAATATAGTTTATATAGATTGGAATCTTCTCTCTCAACGTGAGGTGCCTTTTAAAGAACAAAATCGTGAGGCTTTAAATGATCAAAACTCATTGTGCGTTATCTACTATTCTCCAAAGTCGTGGTCCATGCAATAATTTCTCCCTCCCGTGAAGGCGATGGCTTAGCATAACACAAATGGTACTAATAGATGAGACTTTCTAAGTGCCACGAAGCAAAAGGAGAGATGGCATTGTTGGAATGGTTTCTATTGCTTGGATTCTCGGCAGCTACAATCCTGGTTCATGGCCAGCCAGGTATGAATGCTAGTGTCTATCCAGAGCTTATTGTTCCCCCGCTTCCATTGATGCAGAAAGCACAGTTTTTCCCCCTTTTTTTTTTCGCTTGATGCAAAGAAAGCACAGCTTAGGATATCCCTTGTTTTTGTTCTTTCTACATGTCTGAAACTAGAATCTAGTCATCTAATTCTTCAGAATTGATTCCCTTATCAGTCTATGGGCTCTTCTTGCAGCTCTACCCAAGTTTTCTAGCATATTTCATAGAGTTGGCTATAAGTGTTATTTGTTCACAAAAATTTATAAGTTCAACACTTGGTGGTTTTTCTAAAAAAAAGATACACAAGCTATCATTTTGACTACCATGGATAAGGCCGAACGTTTAAGAGCAAGATCTATCACAACGTGAAGCCGAGTTATGAGCCAAATTTTTGATAGGCATAATTTAATCATATGACATCTGATTTGTTGGGTGGATGTCTGGCCAGGACACCACCACCCAAGATCTTTTCAGTACCACGCGATGCAGCAGGAAGAAAGAAGAAATAAAACAAAAGAAAAACAATCAAAATACGTGGATCAGCCACAAAAGGGCTCGCCTCCACGGAGCATGCAAACTTCACTATGAAAAGAAAATTTTACAAGAGGAGACCTCACCCTCAACCCTTGTACACCCAATTCTCTCTCACCTGAAGTTCCCCTCACAAAAGCTCTCTCTCTCTTGGAGACCCCCTGAACCCCTGAAAAGTCTGGCGACCGCTGTCCAGGAGCCTCCTGCTCCTTCTCTCACAGCAGCCTCACGCCTCTCTCTCTCTCCTCTGGTTCGTACGGCAGCAAGAAAACCCAACCCCAATTCTCTCTGTTCGTCACAGAGCCCTTTTAAAGGGTTAAACAGGGTTTAAAACCTAATTAGATTAGGTTTAAGAGTCCTAAACAAGCCAAATCAACGTCCCAGACCGTCGGATCAAGACCGGAAGCTCCCTGGGTCCTTAGATTGCGCTCCGGTCCATGAAATAGTATCGTGGACCACGAGAAACGCGTGAGAAACGCCCACGCGGTCCACAGGCCCCGCCGTGGACCGCCCAGTCCATGGTGGACCAGGGCAAAGGGGCCGCGGGCCTGGGTCGCGCGTCTCGCGTGGGCCTGGGCCTGGGTCGCGCGTCCCATGCGGGCCTGGGTCGCGCGTTCTGCGTGGGCCTGGGTCACGCGTCCCGCACAGGCCTGGGTCGCGCATCCCGCGCGCCGCCACCCACCGCCGGTCGCCGGCGGTCCTCCACCGCCTCGATTCTCGTGCCGACTTCAAAAGCTCGTATCTCCTCCATCCGAGCTCCATTTCAGGTGATCTTGGTCTCGTTGGACTCCGTTTTTCGCCGCGAACCTCGCTGTGGACTCAATATGGACTGAAACTTGAGACGTCAAATCCTAACAATCTCCACCTCGACTCGATATTCGGCCTCCTCCAAACTTTGAGAGCTTCTAGATCTCCTCGCCCCCATGCCCTGGGGCAATCGTCTGCTGATCATGGATGGGCAAACATGGGAGTCGAGTCAGGCTGCTCGATCCCATCTCCGTCGTATGATGTGCTCCTCCTGATCTGAGACCTGCTCGGGGCATCGTCCTGCGGCAATAGGAATCTCACCTTGCGACGTCGCCTCTCGTCCTCCCGAGTCTCCTGTCTCGTGCCCGATCCGCTTCCTGGAGCTCCACCTCGCTCTGGGCTCCACCTGGCTCCCGAAGCTCCACCTCACACTGGGCTCCCTGCCAGGTAATAATGTTCTCTGCTCCCCTTCTTTCCCTCCAGCATAATCCTATCGCCGCGTAGCACCCTCAGGATTCCTCCAGCAGCTACCGTCCTGTAGCCTCTCGAATCCAGTCTGCTAAGTGAGATAAGATTCCGTCTGAAATCGAGTATGTATCGGACCTCCCCGAATCTCCTCACTGCACCATCATGTGTCCTCCAGCTGACCATCCTAATGCCTCTGATCGCACAGCTCGATCGATCCGGCAGAATACAGTGCCCTCACTGTTCTCCAGGGAGTCAAACTGCTCCTCTCTGCAACACACATGATAGGGGCATGCAGAATCTAATATCCACTACTGGGAAGAAGTAGATACCTCGTCAGATATCTCCAGGACATCTCCATCTGAATCGCTGCCGGCCGTCGCTACAGCAGTCACCGTCTAATTTTTCAGTTGAGGACAATCTCTGGCTAGATGCCCCAACTCTTCACACCAGTAACACCTGGTTTTGCTCAAGTCCCTCCTGGACTTGGATCGCCCTCGTTGCGATCTCCTATCGCTCCGTCTACCACCTCCTGCTCCTCCAGAAGCCACCAAAGCTGAGCTACCACCACCTGAGCTCGAAGTTGGGTTCTCCCTCCTGAGAACCTCATTCTGGAGTATCGCCGCGGTGACCTCGTCCATCTTGATAGTGCTCTTCCCCACTAGAAGAGCAGTCACCAAAGACTCGTACGAAGGGGAAAGCGAAGCCAGCAAAACCAGCGTCCTGGTCTTCTCCTCAACGTTCTCGCCAACGCTGAGAAGGTCGGTGAGGATCTTCTGGAAGTGGCTCAAATGCTCCTGCACACTCTGTCCCTCAGTCATCCACAGTTGGTAAAACTGCCTCCAGAGAAAAAGTGTGTTGGTGAGAGACTTCGCCATGTACAACTCCTCGAACTTCGACCACAGCACCGTCGGGAAAGTCTCGCTCAGCACATGGATCACCATCTCATCCACCAGGTACATGCGGATGGTACTCACCGCCTGCATCTGTAGCCGTTTTCAATACCGCATCTCCATGGTGGTCGGCTTCTCATCGCACAAGAGAGCATCGATCAACCCCTGTTGGATGAGCACATCCTTCACCCTTGCCTGCCACAAGGAGAAATTACTCTTACCATCGAACTTGTTGATCTCCATCTTGATTGTTCCTATTTTCTCCATCTTCAGTCTTGCTCACCACCACTGCAATCTGCGTCCTTGTACCACCTTGCTCTGATACCACTTGTTGGGTGGATGTCTGGCCAGGACACCACCTCCCAAGATCTTTTCAGTACCACGCGATGCAGCAGGAAGAAAGAAGAAACAAAACAAAAGAAAAACAATCAAAATACGTGGATCAGCCACAAAAGGGCTCGCCTCCACGGGGCATGCAAACTTCACTATGAAAAGAAAATTTTACAAGAGGAGACCTCACCCTCAACCCTTGTACACCCAATTCTCTCTCACTTGAAGTTTCCCTCACAAAAGCTCTCTCTCTATTGGAGACCCCCCTGAACCCCTGAAGAGCCTGGCGACCGCTGTCCAGGAGCCTCCTGCTCCTTCTCTCACAGCAGCCTCACACCTCTCTCTCTCCTCTGGTTCGTACGGCAGCGAGAAAACCCAACCCCAATTCTCTCTGTTCGTCACAGAGCCCTTTTAAAGGGTTAAATAGGGTTTAAAAACTAATTAGATTAGGTTCAAGAGTCCTAAACAAGCCAAATCAACGTCCCAGACCGTCGGATCAAGACCGGGAGCCCCCTGGGCCCTTAGATCGTGCTCCGGTCTACGGAATAGTGCCGTGGACTGCGAGAAATGCGTGAAAAATGCCCATGCGGTCCACAGGCCCCGTCGTGGACCGCCCGGTCCACGGTGGACCGGGGTAAAGGGGCCGCGGGCTTGGGTCGCGCGTCCCGCGCGGGCCTGGGTCGCGCATCCCGCGCAGGCTTGGGTCGCGCATCCCGCGTGGGCCTGGGCCTGGGTCGCGCATCCTGCGTGGGCCTGGGACGCACGTCCCGTGCGCCGCCGCCTGCGGCCGCGCCGCTGCCGCCCGCCGACGGTCCTTCACCGTCTCGATTCTCGTGCCGACTTCAAAAGCTCGTATGTCCTCCATCCGAGCTCCGTTTCAGGTGATCTTGGTCTCGTTGGACTCCGTTTTTTGCCACGAACCTCGCTGTGGGCTCAATGTGGGCTGAATCTCGAGGCATCAAATCCTAACATGATTAAAATATTTTTTAAAAAAAATTGAATAGCTTTTCAAAATCTATGACATGATGCTCTGCTCTTTGAGAGACATTGCTCTAACGATTAGTCCTAAATTCTATCATTTAGATCTTGAAATAGCCTGATCAAACCAAAAGTTTTTTTTTTTTTTTGAAGTAGAAATTTGACCGAATGTATTTTTCAATCTACAATGAATCAGATGAAGTGATAGAAGGCAAAATTGATAAAGAAGTGAGATCTACCTCCTAAAGAATTTTAGTGTTTTCAAGTTTGTTTCAACAAATCAAATCTATTTTAGAAAAAATAATTAAGAAGAGGAATCTGATCCAAACCATGCAAGAACGGATCTTACCATTATAAGTAAATATTGTGTAGCTTAGTTTTCGATTATAATTTTTCAATCTTCTCATTTTTTTTTTGTGATATTCGGATTGAGCAGGTTGAGAAAATTCTTTCTTCTCCTTGTATGATCTCACAACAAAATCACTAGAACTATTATAAAAATAACATAATCCAAAACAAGAAACGATTATAACATATTTCAAAATACTGTCACAATTATTTAACTCAGATGTTAATCTGTTATAGGACCCTTATTCCTTAGCTACCGTTGAATGAAGTACTGATTTTCAAGTCTTGATGAAGAAATTCTTAATTCTCAATTCGAAGCATGTCTAACAAAATTAGGTAAGAAATATAAGAAGGGAATGGGCGTGGTATATCCGTCATCATAATCAAAGACCCGGTGAAGATTTCAGATTTATAGCTTGTAAGCTGGTGCATTAGATAAAGGTAATACACAAGAAAATTTACATGCATAATTCAAGTTTACCTTTTATTTTAGAAAATTATCAATAAAGACAAGGTGCATGACTTCAGGTAGTCTTTCCTTGACTCCACGGTCTCAGTAACCGAGTCGTGCTTGACGGGCCATTTTACATGAGTATAGGTGTGGAGGAGCAGGACCCCTACGATTGAGGACTTTCCAAGCAACATTGGAGTCTTACCGTCTTAGCGGCTAAAACTCCTTTGTTTTAGTAAATGAAATATCTTTTCCTAGTCGATGTACATTCTCTTTCCTAATAAATGCCGGTGGCTGAAAATGGGTTTCAGCATGCGAAAACTTGACGTACTAATCATATTTTCGTTCTCATAATCTCGTTTCATTTTCTAAATCAAATAATGGAAACCTTAATCTCTTTCCTTTAATCTCTTCACTGTATCCATTGTAGGAGATACAATGACACCAACCAAATCCATTGTAGATGGACAAATCTTAATCTCGTCAGATGGGACCTTCGAACTGGGCTTCTTCAGCCCCGGCGACCCGAATAATCGATATTTGGGGATACATTACAGAGGCACTCCAGATAAAACAGTTGCGTGGGTTGCCAATAGAATCTCTCCCCTCAATGGCTCCATGGGGGTTCTCAATCTCACAGGTGATGGAAATCTAGTACTTCTAAACAGCACCGGATATGTTTTTTGGTCGACAGGCACGTCAAATGCAATTAATCCTGTTGTAAAGCTCCTAGACTCGGGAAATCTTGTCCTGATTGAAGGAACTTCGAAGAATTTATTGTGGCAGAGCTTTGATCATCCAAGTGACACACTTCTGCCAGGCATGAAGCTTGAACGGGATTTAAGAACCAATGTTGACAGGCATCTCACGTCATGGAAGAGTTCCTCTGACCCTTCTCCAGGGGACTACTCCTACAAGCTACACATCAATGCAGTACCGGAGCTTTTCTTATGGAGAGGATCTGTCCAAATAGTATATCGCACCGGACCTTGGAATGGACGTGGATTTGGTGGCATTCCAGAGATGAAAAAAAATAACATGTTCAGGTTTATTCTAACTGGCAATGAGTATGAGGCCACCTATACCTTCGAAGTACTCGACAATTCTATTCTGTCTCGTCTCTTGCTGAACGAGACTGGAACGGTTCAGCGTTTGGTGCGGTATAAATCAAACCTTGCATGGGACTTTTACTGGTGGCTTCCGAAAGACCCGTGCGACGAGTATGCCAATTGTGGAGCTAACGGCGTATGCAGTACAAGCTACTCACCGGCCTGTGATTGCTTGAGGGGATTCACTCCCAAGTCTCCTCAAAATTGGACAATGAGAGACAATGCTGATGGCTGTGCCAGGAGAATAGCTTTGAATTGTTCATCGGATGGTTTCTTCGGGCTGGAACAAGTGAAGTTGCCTGATACATCAAATGCCACCGCGCACAGCAGCAAAAATCTGGAAGAGTGCAAGGACTGGTGCCTGAAGAACTGCTCTTGCAGTGCCTATGCTATTAGTGGAGGGAGCGGGTGCATAACATGGACCGGAGATCTGGTAGATATCAGAGTGTTCACCGAAGGAGGGGAGAATCTATACATTCGGCTTGCATCTTCTGAATTAGGTAACGATTATTTCCTGAGAGGGCAAGGAAAAGGTGCGAGTTAGGTTAGGAATATACCAGTACATATATTGACTACATTTGGAACTTTCTGGCAGCTGGATATGACTGTTGGGTTGAAAGGGAGGTAGATAACTAAAAGAATTATCATAGACCTCCGAACATATCTTGTTGGTTTTGTCAAAATAACCATAATACTTACTTTATATGGTTTAAGGTGAATGTGACTAGGTGATATAGTTCTGTTAAGTTTGTGACTCTCAGTACGCTGAATGTAGGAACATGTTCTGATGACAAAGTGGAAATATACCTAGTATACCAGTTCGAACATACATGTTACAAAACACATTTATATGATAGGTTAATGCAGAACAAAATATATAACTTAAATTCCATATCATAAGAAATGTACCCTAAGTGGAAGTCCTAATACCAAAAATTTGTTGTGCAGGTCATAGAAGGGACAATTATGGTAAAAAGAAGCTGATAGTCATCATCATTTCTTCACTGGCAGGGTTTCTTCTACCTGTGTGCTTTATTCACCTTCTGTGGAAGAAGAACCGAAAAAGTAAGCAAGGTACTTACCCCTTTACCTACACAAACAGGCATGATCTGTCACTTATACCAGCGATAGTACAATATTAACGAATTTTACTTCAAGTATGAGCATTGATTTCTTCAACATTTTTCAGAACAGATTTCATCAACATTTCGAACTAAGAATCCATCAAATAATTTTATGCCTGATAGAGAAGTACAATAGCGTTCAATGCTCAAGCTAACAAGTAAAATGATTTCATTCAGGTTGGCAATACATAGAATAATTAAGTTGACATCTTTCATGAGTCCATTAGAAGTGAAATGTATTGGTCCTGTCCACCAAATAGCTTTCTTTAGATAATTTAAGGCACCAATGACCACTTTATCCATGTCTAACAATTGTAGTTAAATTACAAGCATTTCACTCCTATGTTAATTCTCTAGTTGGTTTCAGTAGACTTACTTTGTGGATACCTTGATGCATCACAATCCTTCTTGGAATTGATGTCTAAGAAAAGCTAAACAAGGAATGGAAATTTTATTTTCCTATTTTTCTCTTTAGAACCAAAACATATGAGCAAATGTCAAGCTCATTGTAATTAGGGACGCCAATCAGGCCGAATTGGATCAAATATGGGTACAAGATAGATCAAAAATCTGTTTATCCAAACCCAACCTATTTATTAAACAGATCAAAAATTCAGACCCATGCTTGGCCATTTTATTAAACAAGTAATCCAGGCTGACCTATAATAGATTAAATCAAGTTAGACAGGTTAAGCATTGCCATCTCTAATTGTAATGGAAGTGTGTTTAAGGTTCTACAAAAAGGTTCAGTTGAGTGTCTCCCTTCAGGAAAAAGTTGTGGACAAGAAATAACAATAAGTGAGCATATTGATCAGTAAATGATCCATAGGGATACAAAATGATGCAATAAAGATCAATATGGTGGAAAGCTGCTAATTCTCTCGTTATCTTCCTCCATCCATTTAACAACTTAATGTTTAAAGTCTGCCTTTGCACAATTTTAGTTAAATAATTAAACACTAATTTCTCTCATGATTCTCCATCTATGTTTACATTCTGTAGATAATTCTTTGTTTAGCTTTTTTGTGTATTGTGTCGCAAGGGAAGAAAGCTGTAGGTGCGAATGGTCATTAGGTATCCTCTAACAAGTTTTTGGTATCCATAAAGTGCCTAAGACAAGTCATGTGCATATCGGTTTCCAGGGCTGCTGAAGCTCTGCGACCACTATTGATGGCAGATGCAAATCTTTAGGTGTCACCTCTATTCGGGTAATGGTTTAGAGGTAACTATGAGAAGAATTTTATTCAAATAAAAAATGAATACAATATATATTCTCAAAACCAAAAAGAAACTCAGAGAAAACTTTCAAACTTGTTTTAAGCAAATATAGAAAGCAATATTATGCAAGAAAACATATGGTATGATGTACTGCATCACCACAGCATAATTCAATGTCTCCCCAATGAACATGGTTCTGGTGGAGTAAATGGGGCCCCTCATTTTACACTATGCCCAAGATAGAGAACAATACAGTGGTTCTTCAACACTAACAGCTGGTAACTGAGCTAGTTGGTATCCATCTCTCCAAGTGAGAGGTCTCATATGTAAACAAGCATTTTCAATTGCATTAAATGCTTTTGTCTCGAATATATTGTACTCACGTATCTAGTTCTGATATATTTCTTCACATGTTGCCCTTGGTAGTTGGTAACTCTACCCATCTACATTTGTTGCCCTTGGTAGTTGGTAACTCCACCCATCTACATTTTCTTGGCATATTATTTTAAAAACAAACTTGCATGGCTTGTTGCATTTGTTTTTATTATGTTCTGCAGGGTTGTTCTACATTGACAATGACTACATTATTACCTCAATATTGTTTCATCATTAATCTGCTAATTAGGTACATATACACGTGTGTGTGTGTGTGTGTGTGTGTGTGTAACAAGGAAAGATAGGGATCCTGCAATCTATTACCATAAATGATGCTAATAAAGGAAAAAATTACAATATATCCGATAATCTCTACGGAACCATGACATGACTTCCAGCTTTCTTTCCAGTGCAGAGTGACCCACAAGCTTTAAACGACCTACGCACCATTTCTAGAACAGACCTTGCTAAGCTCTGATTGTTACCTAGTATATTCTTTAGCTCCTGACATCTAGCACTCTGTCAACCATGAATTCCACATTTGTACCCATGTGAATGCATACTTGTGAATCAATTAAAATAATTGCTGTCTTGAATGAAATTTTTGTTGTTCTATTTACAAGTATTATTTTTCTTTTTGTTTTGGAACTTTTTGGCTAGAGATGCAAGTACAGTTGAATTCAAGAATATCACATAATTGATCTTGTTATACTAAACTTTTCATGCTAGGTAAGACAATTACTACCCACTATACAGAAAGCAGAGGAAATGAACTAGAGTTACCTTTATTTGATATACATACCATAAGAACTGCCACCAACAACTTCTCTGATGATAATAAACTTGGAGAGGGTGGATTTGGCCCTGTTTACAAGGTAATTTTTTTGACTCTAGGGCATACTGCTATTTGATCCTATAGTTATGCAAAGATACAAACTCTTAGAAAAAAGAGCATTGTAGAACTCACCTAAATATAGCAATTAGCAGGGTCAGTTGGACGATGGGGAAAAGATTGCTGTCAAGAGGTTGTCCAAAGATTCTGTGCAGGGCATCCATGAATTCACAAATGAGGTGTTGGTGATAGCTAAACTTCAGCACAGAAATCTTGTTCGCCTTCTCGGTTGCTGCATTGAAGGAGAGGAACGATTGCTGGTGTATGAGTACTTGCAAAATACAAGTTTGGACTGTTTCATATTCGGTTTGGCCTTTATCCTTGCACCATTTGACTACTTTATGCTCTATATACAATGCAATGTTTGATGGACATCTCGCAGGCTTAGTGACTATATTTGACTTAGTTGATCATCATGTATACTCAGACTTCTGCTTAGGTCTTCTGAGTAGGTCAATGATGCAGGAATTTAGAAAACTAAGACTGGATTGATGGGGCAATGGATTAACAATTAAGATGGACAAACAATAAGAATGGATATATTCTTCTTGCATATCAGGTTAAATTCTTTCAAATATAATAATTGCGAATTAAGCTAAGACCGCCATGAAGAATATCTATCTGATTTTTCAGACACTATATAGATTTTTATCATTCAAAGAAAGGGGTATATGGTATGAATTGTCGGGACTGAAATTGCAACATAATGCATTTTAGTTAATCAAGTTGGCTATTTTGAAAGATGAACAGAGGTGGTGGTGATGGTGGCAGTAGATAATCTGATTCCTCTAACTTGGCACTTCCTTTACCCTTAATCTCAGCATTATGTATTAGATCTCCTACTGAAATGAAATGGGCAGAATCTCAATCTCACATCGTTGCTAATAACCTAAGGTGCAGAACTATTTCATTTCATCTTGTATAAGAATTAGCCCATAAGGAATTCTTCCATGTGCTAAATATTCAACTTATGATTATAAGGTTAATCATGGATTAAAAGAGTATAATATTGGTAAAAGATAGATTATATTTATTTGAAATATGTAGTAGACTTATCTCAAAGGAAAAAGGCAAAGAACAAGTAGCTTAGTTGAATTTCAGAATACATTTGTCAAGCTAAGGAGTGTAACTTTGGACCAGATAGGAGAAGACGTGCATTTTTGGACTGGCAAAAGCGCCTCAACATCATCTTAGGAGTTGCTCGAGGACTACTTTACCTTCACCAGGACTCTAGGTTGAAAATTATTCACAGAGATTTGAAGGCCAGCAATATTCTTCTTGATGAGGAGCTGAACCCAAAAATCTCAGACTTCGGTACTGCAAGAATTTTTAAGGTTGACCAAATTGAAGAGAATACAAATAGAGTTGTTGGGACATAGTAAGTACATAAGTGTATCAACTCATAAAGTATAAATCTGAGTGCAATATCCTAGTTGCATAAACTAATTTTGCTAATGACATGCAGTGGATATATGTCACCGGAGTATGCAATGGGTGGTATCTTTTCAGTGAAATCAGATGTCTTCAGCTTTGGTGTTCTAGTGTTAGAAATCTTAAGTGGTAAGAAGAATAGAATGATCAATCAAAGAGAAGCTCGTGTAAACCTTTTAGGACGTGTAAGTACTTGATGCAATAATGTCATCATTCTAAATATTACTTCTAGTTGTTCATTCTAAACGTACCTGAATTATCACAGGCATGGAGACTATGGACAGAAGGTAGATGCTTGGAAATACTTGATAAAGCAGTGGGATGCGCATATCCGGAGTCTAAAATATTACAGTGTATCCAAGTGGCTCTCTTGTGTGTGCAAGAAGGGAGTGAAGATAGACCAACAATGGCAGAGGTGGTGCTCATGTTAGGCACTGAAAGTGCACTGCTACCTCAGCCTCAAAAGCCAGGTTTCTACATAGCAACTCCTCTGATGGAAAGAAATTGGTCTTCCAGCAATAAAATTACAGTTACAATTGAAGGTCGATAGAAATCTGTGACATGAGTTTTTTTTGGGGATAGGGGAATTCACGGACCTCATTGTACAAATATATTAGTCAAGCAGAGTTCAAACTATCTTAGTATGATTTTAATTGTTCAAATGCCTTTTTTGTGGGGGGAATACAATATGCCTTTTTTCATTATCTTTATAAATCTAACTAGCGGATTTCATTGAAAAAAAATGTTCAAAGTAGCAAATTCTCCTCAGTTTCACAGTGATAAGATTAAGAGATTCAGGTGTAAGAAAGAAAAAATAGTGCTTCTAGATACAAATATAATTCGCACTGCCAATGGATTTAAAGAAAAGAATATATGTCCTACACAAACAAGAATGATAAGTGAAGGAGTACAAGAACCAATAATGAGATTTTGGGTGACAACGAGTGCAAAAGGAATAAAACCTCAAGAAATATTATCCACAATATTATCGCAAATGTAATAGTGATATTTTTTTTGACTGAAATAATAGTGATATTAAAACTAGTTCACTGGCACCAAAATACATTATCTTCAGATTTTCTGGCGATAAAATATTAGAACAGAATAAATTTTCACCTGAGCTCTTCCCACAGAGTCCCCTGGGTTGGAGAATTTGTCATTAGATAATGCTAAAATAAACGGTATATAAATAAATGAAATTTTTATACATCTTATATATCTTCTTACAATATCCTATTCCTTACTTTCTTCCCGTCACCTCTTTCCACCACCACACCCCAGATTCCCGATCCTCTCCTCTCATCATCACTTCCATCAAAGTCTTTCCCGTGCATCTAAGCCACCATCATTGATAAGGTACCTCTGCCCTTGTTTTGGTTAAAAATTTTATTCATATATGGTTAAAGAAAGCAACGCTGCACCATACTTTCAGTAGCATTATGAAAATTAAAAATAAACAAAAAAATAAATACGGAACATGGTCCAAACTACTATAATGTCAACCAGTACTGCACCAAGATCCCCTCTTTCTTCATCATCTATTCGATTAAGACCCTGCATCACTTTCCTTAGTTTCACCTAGGGATGACAATGGATAGGATTTGGGTCG
>NC_025994.2:99702537-99745037 GCF_000442705.2 Elaeis guineensis | reverse complement strand
TTGATACCGCGTGTCGTAGTAGGAAGAAAAAAAATAAAATAGAAACAATCAAATATGTGGATCAGCCAAAAAAAGCTCGTCTCCACGGGGCATGCAAGCTTCACTATGAGAAACGAGAAAAATTATAAAAGGAGATCACACCCTTAACGTTCGTACACCCAATCTTTTCCTCACAAGAAGCTCTCTCTCTAAGAAGACCCCCATGAACTCCTGAAACAATCGCTGTCTGCTGCTTGACAGTCTATCTGAAGCTCCTGCTCCTACTCTCTGTTGGCGCTTCGCCTCTGCTGCTACTCTAGATTCTCTGCCGAACAACCAATCACTGTTGATGTCTCCTATTCTATAAACAGGAGCATTTATAGCCTTGAATCCGAACAGAAATAGGAGTTATGGACTCATAGTACCCAAACAGGTCTCTGAACGATCAAATCAAGACCGGCAACACTTCAAGCCATCTGATCGCGCAATCGATCCACGAAAAATCTTGTAGACCGCGAGAAACCAGAGGAAAACACCCATCGGTCCATCGTGGATTGTAACTAAGAGAAAATGCACGCTCGATCCATGCGGGTCTCCGAGGACCGTCGGTCTATGCACTACTCATGGACTGCGTGAGGTGTATCATGCGGGCCGCGCGTGCCTAAGCCCCACACCGCATGCATCCACATGTCGGTGCATTAGGCTGCGCGCAGTCGTGCCATTGCAACCTCCGCTGATCTGCCACCGGCTTCTGCTGTTTTGATTTTCGTACCATCTTCTATCAAGTATATCTCTTTCATCTGATTTTTATTTGGGCTGATCTTAGATTCGTTGGATTCTATTCATCATCGTGAATCTCATTATGGGTTCAGTGTGAACGGGATCTTGAAATATTAAATTCTAATAGAATGAAAAGAAAAAGAAAGTGAAGAGAGATGAGAGATAGGGTTGCAGCTCTCGTCCTATCCACCGTGTTACGGAATGAAAGGGGCAACAATTAGTTGGAAAGGGGTTCAGGATGTATCTTACGATTGTCCTTCTTTTGCCACGTCGACCGTTGGTTCGTGAAATAGCGGCAGATGGAAGAAAGAGATTGGAGTGAGTCACGACCAAATGGTGGGCGTCGCGATAAAAAGATCAATCAGTCTTTCATCCCAAAGATACAACCCGAACCCAATGGAAAGGTGGGGGCCATTTATGAGAGTTAGAGATGCTGCGGATCTTCCTCCTCTCTTTTCTTTTTCTTTCTTTCTTTTTTTTTTTTTTTTTTTTGAGAAAATAAAATATTCATATAAAACGAATATGGATACAGTTCAAAAATTTAAAAAAAAAAGTCACAGCAGGATATCTACAAAACATATATATCAGACCAAACATCTGCTCCAAAATGACTGTGGATCCCTTTTGGGATCCGTATAATGCTAGCTGGTGGAAGACAACCTAATAAATGTTTCATACAATATCCATGCATGTGTAGTGCTTTTGTGTCCTCTGTCTCAATCAGTCTTGATTGCAGAAGATTGGTCTGTCTTAGTCAGTCTTGATTGTAGAAGATTGGTAAGCATGAGACATAAGCGATAAAAGAAAGGTAGAGTGGGATAAGAAAGAAGATATTTATATATGGAGTTGGCTAGTTTTCTAGCTTGCTAAAAGAAAGAGGACTGTTTTTGGGCTCGAAGAAGGATGCTTATTCGAGCCAAGTTTCTTTGTTTCGAGTGACAATTTTTCCACTATAATATATGAAGAACAAGCCTGTGAGGCTGTGACTGTCAAAAGCAGTTTCGTCTCTGGCTTGCTTCAGGCGCAATCGCTTGTCTGTGGCAGGATTGAATCATGAATAGGGTATTGATATTCTATGTACTTCGACGCTCTCAAGCACACTGAAAATACTTGAGAGATTCTTTTTTTACTTTATGCAATTCGCTATTTGGAAAATAAAAGACCAATTTTCATTAAGCCATTTCGGGGCTCCGCTAGGCTCCCTCCCTTGGGGGGAAGAGCGCGATAAGGGAAACCATAATCGATGGTGGAGCTTTCAAATAACTTTAGAGCCCGTTTGTTTTTATTAGAGTTTTTTTTTTTTTTTTGAGAGAAATAAGGAGAAAGTAAGCTACTTCCCCCTTAAGAAAGTTGTATTAGATAGTGTCACGCCCCGAACCCAACACCCAGATCGGATATGTGATGGCCGCACACTCTTTAAAGCAAGCCCTAAAGAATATGCGAGGCCAAAATAAATCATTACAATCTTAACATCCATAACAATTAATTTCAAATATAATTCATAAAACCTTGCATAATTACAATTTAAATTTCTTCAATTCTCTGATCAGATACTATGACACTCTATTTATCCTTCTGCTCACCTGTAAATTCAAGCCATAGCCAATCTAAGTCATCCTGTAACTCTGAGAAGAAAAAGAAAGATGAAGGGGTGTGAGTTTTACAGCCCAGTAAGAATTTTCATATCACACTGATATAGTAATATAGTCTGAAAATAAGGATAAGCAGTAAAATATAAAATCTCATGTTCAATGTCCAGAATAATGCAAACATTCATAAATTTTCTGTCTTGTCAAAATAGATGCATCATCATATGTTAACAGGTAAAACACTTTTGTTCAACAATTATTTCATGCCTTATCTTTCATTTCTTTTTTCATAATCACATGATTTTTAACATTTTCTTTCTGGCTCTGGACTATCTAAGTCTATACCTCAGTCACCATCCGGATCGAATCCACTTAAAAAATCTTTCAAGACTGTCCCAGGATGAGCTCCTGGCCGGTTGTCCCACGTACCAAAGCCCGTGAGAGGCTATCCCAGACATAAGCTCTTGGCGGGCTGTCCCAGGCATGAGCTCCTGGCCAGCTGATCCACCTGTAAGCCAGTGGGGGATGTCTCAGGTATAAGCTTCTGGCGGGCTGTTCCACATGACAAGACTAGTCCATACCATATATCTCTTTCTTTTCATTTAATCATTATGTGTTGATTTCATCAAATCAATTCTGACTTGCATCACTACAAGAAATTTGATTTTTTGCGACGAAATTTTTTCGTCGCTAAAAATCATATTTTCGTCGCTAAAAGTATTTGCGACAAAATATATCGTCGCTAAAAATTTATAGAGAAAGCCTCGTAGCAAAAGACCTTAGCGACGAAAATATTTTATTTCGTCGCAAAAAATAGTAAATCTAGACGACGAAGTTATGTGCTGTATTAGCGACGAAAATATTTTGTCGCAAGAGATTAAATTTTCATCGCTAAAATTACAATGAAAAATAATTTCATCGCTAAATATTGTGATTAAAAAAATATATTCTCTTATTTTTTGCGATGAAAATAAAATTCGTCGTAAAACTTAGCGACGGATTTCATCGCAAAAAAATTTGTCGCAAAAATTTTATCGTAATTTTTGCGACGAAAAAAATGTTCGTTGCTATAATTGCGATGAAAAAAAAAATTCATCGCTATAATGGCGACGAAAAAAAAATTTCGTCGCTAGAAGGGCGACGAAATAAAAAAATTCATCGCCATAATTGCAATGAAATAAAAAAATACGTCGCCATAATTACGATGAAATAAAAATTTCATCGCAAAAAGATAAAATTTTTAGCGACGAAACTATTTTTTCATCGCAAAAATAGCAACGAAATAATTTCGTCGCAATAATTACGATTAAAAAAATATTCGTTGCTATAATTGTTACGAAAAAAATTTTCATCGCTATAATGGTGACGAAATAATAATTTCATCGCTAGAAGGGCGACGAAATAAAAAAATTCATCGCCATAATTGCGATGAAATAAAAATATCATCGTAAAAAGTTAAAATTTTTAGCGACGAAACTATTTTTTCGTCGCAAAAATAGCAACGAAATAAAAAATTTCGTCACAATGAATAATAAAAGTTTTACTTTTTTGGGTTCACAAATTTTTTGCGATGAAATTAATATTTCATCACTAAAATAAATTTTGGATAAAAAATAAAATTTTTATTTATTTTCAAAAAAAACCTGCTCAAATACAAATTATCTGATCAAATATATTTTAAATAAACAGTATATTAACACAATAAAAATATTCTAAGTCAAAAGACCAATTCCAAGTATCAAAAAGTTTCATAACCATCTTTGTCATATACAAAAATATAAGTCCATACACCATTTTAAATTTAAAATAACTACAAACTAGGTATGATCTGACTCGTTGGCCTCGTTCTCTTCTCCAGGCGTCGATCCCTGACCCGATATATGTCGCGATGGTGGTGCAGAGGCGGCATCATGTGACTGTAGAGGTGCTAACTCAGAAGCATCAATACCGAGCCATCCCGCCATCGCAGCTACGATCCTCTCGAGCGTCTGACTACGATTCATCCAGTAACTAATCTGATCTTGCATCATGCTCATGGATGTCCTAACTGCCTCTGGCACCGATGCATCATCAGACCGGCCAGATGACGAACTACGTGATTTTTTGGACCGCATGCTATGACCAGATCCTAGCTGCCGCCCGAGGACGATATCCAAAATCGTATCATCTGTCATCAAACAAACCTGCTGCGATCCAGTATCACCGTCAGATCCCACCTCCCTCGTCGCCTGCTCTCTCAATTCTAACATTTTTTCCTTCACAATAAACCAAATAAAATCATAATTTTTTTTTAAACTCTTTAAAAGTATTCAAAATGTAGAGTAATGATACTTACATGACGCTGCCTCGTCTCCTCGGTCACGAACTCGCCACTCTTGTTTTGATAGAATTTAGCATAGGCGTCGACTCCGGATAGTCCCTGTTCAAACAAAAAAAAAAGAAAAAAAAGATATCAAAATAATATAAATATTTAATAAGAAGTTACAAAGTATGATTGTAAATGTAGTTACGTACCATCCTCTTCATTCCCTGTGCAAAAGAGGCACTTCCTTGCGTGTGAATAGAATCAATCTTACTCCTATTCACCTTATTCGCCTCCGATCGTCGCTACAAAATACATACAATTATAACCAATAAAGGACATAACAAAATTAAAAAAACTTGAAACACTAGACATACCTGAAATGCCTCACTTCCAAAATGCTCACATAACCACCGCCAATCATCACTAGACCCAGCCCAATTTCTGTATGGCTGGGTCACAAGATCAATCCCCTTCGCCTGCAGCTCATTGTAGTATTTATGAAGCCTACATCGCCGATCTCTGTATCTATTTGCATCCATTTTGAGAATACATGCCGTCATTTCTTCGTCAGTGCAATCCTCGAAGTCAATATTATCTTACACAGTAATCATACCAAAAAGCAAATACATGAAATTATTCATATAATAAAAAAATTATTTATATAACCAAAAATAATATGGATCATGTAATGATATGCAAGACATCCAAATTTAATTCTTACCTTGATGTGAGAGACTAGAGCATCACGGTATCGAGGAGCTACATGCTTGAAACTTTCAGCAGCCCACGAAAAATGATTCCACATATACAAACTGATCTCATTTGCGATGATACTAGCCTCTGTGCCAACCGGATGATCTCAAAATATCTGTATCTTCGATTTTTCATTGTGTGTATGCACATATTTTTCCAAAACAAGACCCCTACTAGGACCACGCACTGCACGTCGATGCTGTGTTCCCACATGTAAAAATTGGTGAAATGAACATATATCATGTATCACTAAATGCATATAACAAAAAAAAATATATGGTTTATAAATTGATAGAGATGTACCTGTAAGGGGATGATACTGCGGTACCATGACCTCCGGCTGGGCAAGCTCTGGCTGAGCACTAGTCTGCTCTGTGGACTCGGGTAGCTGAGTCTCATCTAAATTCTCTGACTCATCATGCAAAATGCTAAAGTGAGGATGTGTATCATCAAGCGGAGCCTGCTGCCTACCCCGTGAATGTCTACGTCCAGGACCAGTCATGATGCTGCAATGATTAAAATAATTTAAATCAGTACGTAATCAAAAAAACTCAAGTATTACATGATATAATAAAAAAAAATAAATTGAATTACTTATTCATATTAATTATTGTTCTCAGATTCTGAACTCGTGTCTATATAGTCATCTTCGACGGGAGTCATAGAAGACTTCGACCCTGAAGTGCTATCATCATCGTCGTTAATGAAGTCATTATTGGATCGTGCTCGTGTCCATGCCCTTATCGACGATCCAACAACAGAAACATCCTCAGGTTCATAGTCGTCTCTTTGTAATTGTCCTATGTCAATCGTATCATCTGGCACTAATATGTTATCTGGTGCTTGCATTTGATATGCTTCATTTTCAATAATTGCACAGACTTCATTCTCAAGATGTTCATCGTTCGGGCATGTGAAAAGTGCAGGATCAAACAAATACCTATGCTGAGCCCTTATTGCAACTCGCCAAGGCTCTTTCATTTTGTTATCATCAATATACCACACTAGTCTTGCTTGCTTTGCAAAAATATAAGGATCACTTTCATACCATACATGACCAGTGTGGACACTGACGAGTTGAGGATCTATAACAATTGGCCTGTGTCATCCTAAGTCATACCATCGACACTTGAATAACATAATCCGTCGAAGACCACTATATCTCAACTCTATAACCTCATGCAGAACACCAAAAAAATCTATTATTTCACCCTTGTGCTCGCCCTCCACGCTTATTCCACAATTCTGTGTGGTTCGATCACGATCGCGATCTTCCATTAAGAATCGCACACCATTGACTATGCATGCTGAATATACTGATACACGTCTGTCAGGTTTTCGTGCAAGTGCAACTAAGTCATTACTGATACAGTTAGGATTGTCTATACGTAGCTGAGCTATCTACAATTAAAAGAACAATAAGCAGGTTAAATTTGACAAAAAAAATACTATATAAACAAACTTTTAATTATGGATGAACATGAACATAACTTACCCGTTCGTTAAACCATGATGCGAATTGATTCCTATGTCGTGCCGTTGCTAATGTAGGATTACTTCTTCTGAGCTCACTTTCGTGTTCTCTGAAGTGATACAGTAATACCATGTATATTTTAATTTAGAGTCCACGTACATTCATTGATATATCAACAAATAAAAATTAAATGTATATACTCACATCATGTACGTTTCTACCTCCTCGCAATTGTTTAGCACATACCAATGCATGTCATCCGTTTCTTGTGGTGTCAACATTCGAAAATCTTTTTTACCATATGGTCGGGCAACATTGGAGAACACGGACAATCCATCGGTCAGAATCTCATCAACATCGATATTCCATTGTGGCCTTATAAATTTGATCTCCACTCGTCGAAGGTACATAGAGCAGAATGTCAGACATTCATTCATAGCATGTGCCTCTGCTATTGAACCTTCAGGCTGTGCTTTGTTAGTGACGGCACTCTTGTATTCACGCATCTCCCTATTCAATAAATTATCAATTGATATCACATATAATAAGAATACAATAATGAATAATAAATATTACAATATCATGCAATTACCTTTCAATTGGGTACATCCATCTTGTATGTACTGGCCCACCCAATCTAGCCTCATGTGGAAGATGAACAGAAAGATGCACCATGATATCAAAGAAGGCGGGAGGGAATATCATCTCGAGCTTACAGAGAGTAATGATAATCTTCTTCTCCAATATGTCGATCTGACTTCGTCTCAATGTCTTCGCACATAAGTCCCGAAAATAAGTTTCCAGATCAAGTAACGCATCACACACATTATCCGACAACAATCCGTGCAAACCAACTGGGAGCACATGCTGTAGAAGTACATGACAATCATGACTTTTCATCCCGACGATCTTCCCATCTTTTGACTTGATGCACCATTTCAAGTTTGAGGCATATCCATCAGAAAACCTCACTGATCTCAAATATGAAAGAAATTGATTTCTCTCTCTTCGATTCAGTGTATAACATGCCAATGGCTTCACCAGCCTATCCCCTCGTCGAATCAAATGTAATTCCTTTCTAATCCACATATCCTCTAAGTCAAGACGAGCCTTCACGGTATCCTTCGTTCTTCCTTCGATATTGAGAATGGTATAAAATACATTATCAAATATATTCTTTTCAATATGCATGACGTCAAGATTATGTCAAAGAAGAAGCATTTTCCAATATGGAAGATCAAACAACTTGCTCTTTTTTCTCCAATTTTCGATACTTGTTCGCACTCCTACTTGGCTGGCCAGACCCTTACCAAATATGACATCCTGTGGGTTGGGTAACTGATTTAAAATATTGTCCGTAGACCAGAATCTTGGCTGCGCACGTCGTTCATGCTTGCCATTGAACTTAAGACTTCTCCTCCATCTATAATCATCTGGCAAGAAATGTCGATGGTCGGTAAAACAAATCTTTTCACGAATACGGTCCGATGTAATATCATCGTTACAAGTTGGGCATGCTTTATACCCTTTTGTACACCATCCAGAAATATCGCCATATGCAGGAAAATCATTAACTGTCCAAAGCAGTGCTGCATGCATACGAAAGATGCCTCCTACAACATGATCATATGTTTCGCATCCTTCTTCCCACAAATATTGTAACTCTTCGATCAATGGCTCTAAAAATATGTCTATGTCTCTTCCAGGGGCACGGAGACCCAGGATCAATAAGGCCAATAGATTAAAAGGTGATTTCATGCACTTCCATAGTGGTAAATTATAAGGAAATACCATAACAGGCCACATACTATAAGCAGTACTAAGATTACCATATGGATTAAATCCGTCTATTGCCAACCCTAGCATGATATTTCGTGAATCAGCTGCAAACCATGGATGTTCACGATCAAAATGTTTCCACGCATCTCCATCTGATGGATGTCTCATGACATCATCGTCCATATTATTTACCTCCTTATGCCATCGCATGTCACAAGCAGTATGCCTCGACATGAACAATCGACGCAATCGTGGTGTAATCGGAAAGTACCACAAAATCTTGCATGGTATTTTCTTTTTCTTCTTATCCTTACCACGACTTTCTTTCCATCTGCTTGAATGACAAATTGGACATGCTTGTAGATCTTGTTTATCCTTCCAAAACAGAACACAATCATTCGGACATGCATGTATCTTTTCACAGCGTAGGCCCAAGTCATCGACTCCCAAACCGAGTCCTTTCAATAATTTTTTGGCTTCATAATGACTTGACGGAAGTAACTCTCCCTCTGGCAGTAAGTCCTTCAAAAATTTGAGCAACCAATTAAACGAGTTGTTTGACCACTTACCAAGTGTCTTCATGTGTAATAACTTTATTACGGCGGACAACAGAGAGTACTTCTTACAACCAGGATAAACATCACTTTGTGCATCTCTTAATAGACGCTCGAATCTATCATTTATAGATATATTACTGTCCTCTTCAGCTTCTTGTCTCGGAATGGAATGCTGATGTTCTGCTCTCGCTTCTACATTTACTTCAAATAATTTTGGATGAAGATCCTCTAAAATTTCTCTATCTTCTTCACCAAGTGTTTGTCTTTCACGACTGCATGATCCACCGACTGACGATGGATTTATGGGACTCCTGGACAACATGTTCAAGCTAGTCGGCAAATCTTCACCATGACAAGTCCATCTCTTGTAAGTCACATCTATACCATGTTCGTATAAATGATTCTGAATGTCCGATAAGGTACACCAAAATAAATTCCTACATCGACGACATGGACAACGAGCTTTCCCATCTTCTCTAGTATGATTGGATGCCACATTCATAAAAGTCATCACACCCGTAATATACTCGGGACAGAACTTATCACGCAATGACATCCAACCACGATCCATACCTACATATTTATGATGCAAACTATACAATCAATTTTATGTAATAATAGTTGACTAACGCCTTATATCTCCTACCTATAGGGTGATGGTCCTATTCTATTCAGGAACGTAAGAATTTAATATTGCAATACATGTCTTGTATACCAAAAAAATTTCGACAGCATTTCGATGCAGTTCTCCAGATACACAAGCATTAAAATTGTGCTATGTATCCAGAGAACATGATCGAAAATACCGACAAAACTCTGCGATATAGAAGCACATGTGTTGCAATATTAAATTTATTCACGTGCCCAAACTGTCCATGAGGACAATTCGAGAATAGTGTGTAAAGCACCAATATTTTTTCATAAAAAAAAATATTGGTTTATGCACGCTATCCTCGAATGGAAATTCTAAGGCTTATAAATTTGTTATGCTACAACTAATATATTATTATTAAAAAAAATTTATTTTTTTTATCAGACAAGCCAGTTAAGGGATCGACCTTCAACTCTTTCTCAGGTAAGAGACTGAGAAAGAAAATGAGGGAGAGAGACAGGGGATGGATGGGTCGACCAGCGGTGACTGCCTTGCAGACGCTGCGGCGGCGGGGGACGGGAGGCCGAAGCGGTAGGCGACGACGGGGGATGGGAGGCCGAAGCGGCAGGCGGTGGCGGGGGACGAGAGAGGGTAGGAGGCGCTCGAGGAGCTTGAGCTTGGGGAGGAGATTGGAGGGGACGTTGGTGGCGAGGACAGTAGGGCGGCGGCGGACGAAGGCGTGGAGCTGGCGGGGGGAGAGGCCGGCGTGGCGATGGAGGAAGGCGAGGACGGCGTCAGGCTTGTCGGGGGTGGTGATGTGGAGGAGGGATTTGGAGGCGACGAGGGCCTTATCCTTGGAGTAGCCCAGATGATCCATCAGGTACTCCGCCATGAAGGGTAGAGGAGAAGAGGAGGAGGTAGTCATTTCGGCAGCGGCCGGCGAGGAAGAATAGGAGGAAAGTATGAAAGGAGGAGGAAAGGGAGGGAGGAGAGGTGGCCGCCACCTTCATTTTATGGATTCGAGGGTTAGGGTTTCGAGGGATTGGAGGGAACCGGAGGGAAGGAGGCAGAGAAGAGGGAGGATTCGGTGCGCGGAGGAGAGGGTGGTGAGGCGGGAGGGAGATGGCCGGCGCGCTGGGAGGTGGGCTCGATCAGCGACGGGGGGCGGGCTCAAGCGGCGACGGTGGCAGGGAGGGAGGGCTCGACGGCGGTGGGGAGGGAGAGAGAGAGAGGATGGTGGCGGGGAGGGAGAGGACTTACCGGGAAGGATGACCGGCGACCGGGGAAGGAGGACTGTCGCCGGAGATCAGGGAGGGAGAAAATTTGGATGACCGCGGCGGAGATCGGGGAGGGAGAAATCAACAGGGTTATTTTCAATTAGGGCAGAATATCAAAGGTTTTTTTTTAATTAAAAAATATTTAGCAACGAAATACATTCGTTGCTAAAATTAAATATTCTGTCGTAAAAAAATATATTTTTTGCAACAAAAATTTTTTCGTCGCAAATGATTAATTTTTTGCAACGAAAATTTAATTTCATCGCAAATGATCGTAAAATCAAGTTTCTCGCAACGAAAAAAATATTTCATCGCATAAAATCAAATTTTTTGCGATGTAATTATTTTCGTCGAAAAAAAAAAATTTAGCAACGAAAAATTTTTCCGTCGCCAAAAAAAATAATTTTTTGCGATGAAAAAACTTTCGTCGCTAAAGATCAATTCTAGCAACGAAATTTAAATTTTTGTCGTAAAATATTCAAATTTTTTTAATAAAATAAAATTTAGCGACGCAATAGTTTCGTCGCTAAATATAAATAATATTGATCGTAAAAGCCTTTCTTTTTAGCAACGAAATATCAATTTCGTCGTAAATAATATAATTTTTTTGCGATAAAATTTTTTTTATCGCAAAAAAAAAATTTTAACTACGAAAAAAAATATTTCATCGCAAAAAAAATTATTTTTTATAATGAAAAAAAAAGTTCGTCGCTAAAAATCAACTTCTAGCAACAAAAATAAAAATTTCGTTGCAAAAGATATAACTTTTTGCAACGCAATTTTTTTCGTCGCAAATACCTAATTTTTGGGGATGAAATTTAAATTTCGTTGCAAAAGCTTAATTATTTGCGACGAAATAAATTTCATCGCTAAAATTTCATCGCAAAAAATCAAATTTCTTGTAGTGTATTATGATCAATTCAGATATGTCATATCCATATAATCATGTCATCAATCTCTGATACATATATATTGACATAACATACTCATGCTCAAAATCAAATAACAGTATCTCAGGTATAATAAATTCACCGATCTCAAATCCGACGGTGCAAAACCAATAATGCAAGACCAACAATAAAATAGCATATATATAATGGTGATCATGTATAGGGATTCTTACCCTTATCGGTGATTGATCCAAGCACAAAAATCAATGTTCTTCTTTGATTTATGAATTTCTTTAACAAAATATTCTACTTGATATCATTTGCAGACAATCATCTCTTCATAACCCTAATCAAATATAAAAATCATATATGAAGAAAATTACCGATAATCGATCCTAATATCACAGATCGAGGACCTCTCTTAGGATTAACCAAAATTAAGATTTATCTATGTATCAGGATCCTCCACTGATCCATAAGACTTCTAAAGAGAGAAAATTCATGAAGAGAAAGAAAATTCTAGAGAGAGAAAGTAGAGAGATAAAGTGGAGAGAGAATCTTCGTATCCTTTCGATGAGATAATCATGGTCGAGATCATCAGAGATCCTATCAGGGTGAATCACGTATTACAAATTTTGAATAGGATCGGACTGGGATCATATCTACTGCACGAATTTCAGAGCAATCTCAGATCATCTTATTTTCATCTTAAGTTTATCCTAAGATCCGTGATGCAGTCAGAGAGAGAGTAGAAAGATTCTTGAGAGATAAAATCCACAAAAAGAGAGAAATATCTAGAGAGAGAAAATAGAGAGAGAATCTAGAGAGAGAAACTGGAGAGAGAAGGTAGAGAGAGGAGAGAGAAAATTTTTTTCTCTTCTTCTTCTTTTTATTTTATTTTATTTTTATTTTTCTTTTTCTCTTTTTCTTTTTTTTTCTTTTTCTTTTTCCTTTTTCTTTTCTTTTTCTTTTTCCTTTTTCTTTTCTTTTCTTTTCTTCTTCTTCTTCCTTCTTCTTTTCTTCCCGCGGCTTGTTTTTTGACCGAAACAGGGGATCTTTGATCCCCTCATTGGTTGGCCGGCCGGCGACGCAGCCAGCGCAGGGATGGTCGGCGACCGAAGGAGAGGTGATCTGGCGGCAAGAGGCGGCCAAACCGGTGGTCGGCGGTGACCACCGGCGATGGAAAATAGCAAAAAGAAGGATTTCTTCCGCAACAAAATCCGACGACTCCGGTCGCCGGCGAGCATGCACATCGGCACGGGAAGGAAGGAGAGAAGAGAGGAAAGGGAGGAGGCTTACCTCCGTCGCTGGTGAAGCTTTTCCGACGAGAAATTGGATGGCACAGGGATGGTCTTTCGCGAGAATTTTCTGACGATTGCCGCCGATCGGACTTAGAATCCTCGGTGGAAGGAAGAGAGGAGGGATCTCCTCCTTAAATAGAGCCGGAGAGAGCTTGTCTCCGACTCTGATTGGGAGCCAGCGAGAGGAGGAAGAAGACTCCCTTCAGGAGTCTTCTCCCCTGTTTTTTTTTTTTTTTTTTGTGGGCTGTGGCTGATTCTGGGCCCAATTTGGGCCGGGGTGTTACATTCTCCCCCCCTTCAAATAATTTCATCCTCTAAATTAAGTTATGTTGTTGAGATATATTTCAAAGTATACATTCTTCAGATCATTCTCAAGCTTACAATAATGTCTTATATATTATTTATTTCTCATGATCTTGTTATAACAAAATTATTTGAAATTTTAAATTCATCTCCTCTTATTGATTTCTCAACTTTTTCGAAGAACCGTAACATTTTAGACTTGTATTAATATACCACCATTATTTATCTAATATATTCCACTCAAATTCATAATTATCTCGGGCTACCCTTGATAGAAAAATAAATAAAGATCAAACATCGGACACTCTTCATAATCATCGATTTCTTTCTTCATTTGATCTTCCAACAAATTTTATATATAGACTCTCATCTTAAGAAAACCTCAATCTTCTATATCAGTCCGAGTAACAATATTAAATTTTAAAAAAATATGAGATCTATGTCAGGATATTCTAAGTTTGAACTAATATCAGAACTATCAAACTGTTAATAAACTTGAGATATCTAAAATTTCTTGGTATTATCTATAATGAAGCAACCTACTGACAAAATTATCCGGCTATAATCAGATTAGATCAAAATTTATAGTATCCTTTCATTATCAATAAAATCATTTCTTATTTGCAACTAATATATTTCATCATAATATCTTTTGATTTAAAAGATTAATATTTTTAATCAATTTAATCCATCACGCTTTTGCTGCGCACTCTGATCTTAATTTATCAAATTATATAAGTCTATCAAAGATAAAAATATCCTCATATGTTAGATCAATCCAGGATAGATCTAACCTTCAAATTTCATATAAGACTTAGGACAAAATTTTAAGTTTCTTTATCTTTACTACCTTTGGGTATAGTATATAAAATTTAAATCTTGATCCACTTCCTATGTTTGAAATCATTGCATAAGTTTCATCACTCTTCAAGAATTCAACATGTCTAGAATCAATTGGAGTTAACCTTAGATTTACCTTACAATCATTTAGATAATTTCTAAATCAATCTTATTTTTTTTAAAAGAATTAATTCTAACTTGACAAACTAGAAGAACTCAAGCCAACATCCTTAAGTAGAATCAACTTGATTATTTCTTATAGAGCTCCCTTCATCACAACCCTTATTATTAATCAATAAATCCATACAAAATCTTATCCTTTGTATAAGTCATTCAAAATTTAACACGAGCAAGATGTCTTAGTTCAATTAAAAAAAATCTAAACTTTGACTTGAATAATTAATACACTTCACCATCTTTAACAATCACAAAAAAAATTAAAAAAAAACTAATCCATAGATAGTAATATGAATTATTAAAAATTTTATCATAACCTGTATATCATACTCTGACAAAATAAATTTTCTTCTTTAATTTAACAATAATATCAAAATACTTTTGATCCACTTAGAAAGGTAAGCTTTTGACTTGAAATTCAATACAACTTGAAAGATCAAGGAATCATATTCAGAATATGATATTTTGAGTAACCAAAGATTTCACCAAGATGTGTATCTCATATTCTCATAATAAAATTCAAGTATATATATATATATATTTTTTTCATCTAAGATTGAGTTTCATATAGGATCCTCTTATAGGTTCAGTGTTCAAAAATATTTCTCTCTCATATGATGTAATTTCTTCTTAGACCATACCCTAATTAACTTTCTTTGATAAGTCCAAATTCATAATGTTCAGACAATTATCATTGGAATTAAAAGAAAATTCATGATCTTCAATCATATAAGTTTTACATTCCAAAATTCTCTAGTATACTCAACATAACTTATCAATACCTCCCACTTTATTCCAAGGTCAACTCTTTTCATACTTAGGTCAACCTTACTTATTGAAATCTAAGATATAACTCATCAATTCTATTATAGATATCATATACCACTTATACATAAATTTTATCTTAATATCTATTGATTCGAAATCTAAATATTGAATATTCTCTTTTATATTTATCATGTTCCTCATGATCATAATCTAAGTTTAAATATCACTAAAGTCATAATTTCAAATAATTATAATCTTAAGCTTAAATACCACTTAAATCATATTCTCTAATGATCATAACCTAAATTGTAATATCATTTTATTACATCCTTAATGATTATAACCTTAAACTTGGGCTCTAGTACTGTTCTGTCATATCCTAATCACTTGTATCATTGTCTCCAAAAAAATATAACCTAACCTCTAAGCTCAGATGCCACTCTGTCACATCCTACTGATCTTTACATAAAGTTTTAATATCTCTTTATAATCTCTAGTGATCTTGAATCTAAACTCTGATATTATTCTATCTCATCCTAATCATTTATATCGTAATCTCTAATGATCATAACCTAAGCTCTGATACCATTCTGTCACGCTCCGAACCCAACACCCGGGTCGGATACGTGATGGCCGCACACTCCTTAGAGCAAGTCCTAAAGAATATGCGAGGCCAAAATAAATCATTACAATCTTAACATCCATAACAATTAATTTCAAATATAATTCATAAAATCTTGCATAATTATAATTTAAATTTCTTCAATTCTCTAATCAGATACTATGACACTCTATTTATCCTTCTACTCACCCGTAAATCCAAGCCATAGCCAATCTAAATCATCCTGTAACTCTGAGAAGAAAAAGAAAGATGAAGGGGTGTGAGCGTTACAGCCCAGTAAGAATTTCCATATCACACTGATATAGTAATATAGTCTGAAAATAAGGATAAACAGTAAAATATAAAATCTCATGTTCAATGTCCAAAATAATGCAAACATTCATAAATTTTCTGTCTTATCAAAATAGATGCATCATCATATATTAACAGGTGAAACACTTTTGTTCAACAATTATTTCATGCCTTATCTTTCATTTCTCTTTTCATAATCACATGATTTTTAATATTTTTTTTCTGGCTCTGGACTATCCAAGTCTATACCTCAATCATCATCTGGATCGAATCCACTTAAAAAGTCTTTCAAGACTGTCCCAGGATGAGCTCCTGGCCGGCTGTCCCACGTACCAAAGCCCGTGAAAGGCTGTCCCAGGCATAAACTCCTGACGGGCTGTCCCAGACATGAGCTCCTGACCGGCTGATCCACCTGTAAGCCAGTGGAGGCTGTCCCAGGTATAAGCTCCTGGCGGGCTGTTCCACATGACAAGACTAGTCCATACCATATATCTCTTTCTTTTCATTTAATCATTATGTGTTGATTTCATCAAATCAATTCTGACTTGCATTATGATCAATTCAGATATGTCATATCCATATAATCATGTCATCAATCCCTGATACATATATATTGACATAACATACTCATGCTCAAAATCAAATAACAGTACCTCAGGTATAATAAATTCATCGATCTCAAATCCGACGATGCAAAACCAATAATGCAAGACCAACAATAAAATAGCATATATATAATGGTGATCATGTACAGGAATTCTTACCTTTACCGGTGACTGATCCAAGCACAAAAATCAATGTTCTTCTTTTATTTATGAATTTTTTTAACAAAATATTCTACTTGATATCATTTGCAGACAATCATCTCTTCATAACCCTGATCAAATATAAAAATCATATATGGAAAAAATTACCGATAATCGATCCTAATATCACAGATCGAGGATCCCTCTTAGGATTAACCAAAATTAGGACTTGTCTATGTATCAGGATCCTCCACTAATCCATAAGACTTCTAGAGAGAGAAAATTTAAGAAGAGAGAGAAAATTCTAGAGAGAGAAAGTAGAGAGAGAAAGTAAAGAGAGAATCTTCGTATCCTTCCGATGAGGTAATCATGGTCGAGATCATCAGAGATCCTATCAGGGTGAATCAAGTGTTACAAATTTCGAATAGGATCGGACTGGGATCATATCTACTGCATGAATTTCGGAGCAATCTCAGATCATCTTATTTTCATCTTAAGTTTATCCTAAGATCCGTGATGCAGTCAGAGAGAGAGTAGAAAGATTCTAGAGAGATAAAATCCATAAAAAAAAGAGAAAGATCTAGAGAGAGAAAATAGAGAGAATCTAGAGAGAGAAGGTAGAGAGAGGAGAGAGAAAATTTTTTTCTCTTCTTCTTCTTTTTATTTTATTTTATTTTTATTTTTTTCTTTCTCTTTTTCTTTTTTTTTCTTTTTCTTTTTCCTTTTTTTTTTCTTTTTCTTTTTCCTTTTTCTTTTCTTCTTCTTCCTTCTTCTTTTCTTCCCGCGGCTTGTTTTTTGACCGAAACAGGGGATCTTTGATCCCCTCATTGGTTGGCCGGCCGGCGGCGCAGCTGGTGCGGGGATGGTCGGTGGCCGAAGGAGAGGTGATCTGGCGGCAAGAGGCGGTCAAACCGGTGGTCGGCGGTGACCACCAGCGACGGAAAACAGCAAAAAGAAGGATTTCTTCCGCAACAAAATCCGACGACTCCGGTCGCCGACAAGTGTGCACATCGGCATGGGAAGGAAGGAGAGAAGAGAGGAACGGGAGGAGGCTTACCTCCGTCGCCGGCGAAGCTTTTCCGGCGAGAAATTTTCCGACGATTGCCACCGATCGGGCTTAGAATCCTCGGTGGAAGGAAGAGAGGAGGGATCTCCTCCTTAAATAGAGCCGGAGAGAGCTCGTCTCTGACTCCGATTGGGAGCCGGCGAGAGGAGGAAGAAGACTCTCTTCAGGAGTCTTCTCCCCTATTTTTTTTTTTTTTTTTTTGTGGGCTGTGGCTGATTCTGGGCCCAATTTGGGCCGGGGTGTTACAGATAGATATGGTAAATTACAAGGGAAAGGGGCTTGAAAGAAGGAAATGTTAAAAGAAATACTAGGGACTTCGACGCAAGAGATAACTTCCTAACGCCATGCATGAATGGGTTCTATCAAAGTGCCTACAAAACCACACCCTCCTCAAAACAAATGTTCGAAATTAGTTCCCCTTCTGTGCAAACAAGGGAGGCGAGCATTGTTTCCTCCACCCAAAAAAAATGATAACCCACAGAGAGACTGAATCCCTGGAGACTCGTAAGTTTTGGGGAAATGGCCCCTTCCAGGACCATTTTTGCAAGTGCCTTCCCAGTCCATTGCTTATGTTTGGAAGCTGAACTGTCGTTGGTTGCATTTCCTCTGCAAACACCAGCACCGGAAGGCATATTGATATCCCATGGACGGAAAACG
This sequence comes from Elaeis guineensis, assembly GCF_000442705.2. Lineage (NCBI taxonomy): Eukaryota > Viridiplantae > Streptophyta > Magnoliopsida > Arecales > Arecaceae > Elaeis > Elaeis guineensis. Next base: position 99,726,291 of record NC_025994.2, on the reverse strand, counting down.
TTGAGAGGTGATTGCATGCTTTCTTCGAGCGTCCCACGTTCTGTGGACCTCTCCAAAGATGGGGAACTCCAAGGTTCATGAGGGGTGAATACCAGAACATCTTGGTGCAGGTGTTAGTATCAGGCTATTCTGCATTCTACACTTTGTTCAAGATTAAGTCTGCCTATTATCCATATTCCTGAGATATGGATTGTCATAATAATGCTAAGATCTGCTCGCGAATTTCCTCTTTTGCAAACGAAGTCCAGTCTCGATATAGGAATAAAATCTTTCTTCCTACCTCTGATGATGTAACGGCTTCGAATTTGAAGATCCGTTGGTTCCTTTCCTTCCAAATGCCCCAGCATGCAATGATGAACAACGTAGAAATGACTGCCTTGGTATGATAATTTTTTACTCCAGATCACTTTCGGTTCCAAAGATCTCTAAAGTTGTCATCGGGATGCATTTGAGATCGACTGAGATTGATATGGTTCCAAATTCTTTTAGCAAATTCACATTTCATTGTGAGTTGATCTAAACTTTCAGGAGACAGTAGACAAAGTGGGCATTGAGGTGCGCCTTGAACCCCTCTCTTGGCAAGGTTGTCTGATGTAAGGATCTTGTTATGATAGCAAAGCCAAGCAAAGATCTTAACCTTTTCAGGTAGAGGTAGCTTCCATAGCCATTTAACAAAAGAGGATCTAACTCCACCATCTATGATGAAGTCATAGCAATTATGGACTGTAAAAACTTTGTTCGCTGACCATCTCCATTTCCTGACATCCAAGGTTGCTGAAAATTGTGTGTTCTGTATTAATGTCTTGAGCACCTGAGCTTCTGAATTTGCAGCGCTTGTCATTATGCTTCGGAACATGTCATTTTGATCCAAATCTGTAACATGGCTAGCCAAAGATATATTTTTGTTAGTGGTAAAAGAGAAGAGGCTTGGTAGTGTTTTGCGTAAGGCTTCGGCACTCCACCATAAGTCGAACCAAAGGGAAGTAGTCATTCCATCACCCACTTCAGAGATGGTGAATTGGTGGAAAAGTTCTGTAAATTTGTTGACTCCTTTCCAGAATGGGGATGCAGCTCGGTTGATGCTTGTCATCGATGTTAATGGAAGCCGATGTTGATCATGGTATATTTTTTGGATCAAAACTCTCCAAGCTTTGTTTGGCTCTGTGTAAAATTTTCACCACCATTTGAGGAGTAGACATTTGTTGAGAATTGAGAGGTTTGAGGTGCCCAAGCCTCCAAATTTTTTGGTGCGGCAGACTTGGCTCCAAGCAACTAGACATTTAAGCTTTCCTCTATGATTGTTGATACCCTACAAAAATGATCTGCAAACTTTATCAATCCTCGTAATAACTGAAGATGGGATGAGGTGCACAGCCATCCAATAAATTGGAATGGTTCTCAAGACTGTGTTAATGAGTGTGAGCCTTCCTCCCCTAGAGAGTGTTTGTTGTTTCCATCCTGCTAATTTTCTCTCTATTTTCTGCACTAAAAGATTCCAACCTCCTGGTTTTGTACCGTAGAAACTTAGTGGGATACCCAGATATTTAAAAGGGAGGAATGAACGCTGACAACCAAGAATCTGAGCAAGTTTGGAATCAGGATCATAAGGTAGATTCAAGCCAATAAGGTTTGATTTGTTGAAGTTGATTTTGAGTCCAGTTAGAAACACAAATAGATAGAGGATAAGCTTGAGCATCTTGATGCAGTTCTTACTTGCTGCACAGAGAATGAGGGTATCATCAGCAAATTGTATGCAATTTATCTTACCAGTGATATCTCCGAGGCCAATTCCCTGAATAAGTTTTTCCTCCACCGCTGAGTTTAAGATTCTTTTCAAGGTATCTGTGACAAGAACAAAGAGGAGAGGAGATAACGGGTTGCCTTGCTTAAGCCCCCTTTGATTTTTGAACCAGCTTCCTAATTCTCCATTTACCATTACCCCAGAAGTTGAAAATATAAGAAGCATCTGAACCCATGATATCCACTTCTCACCAAAACCCCTCTCCTTAAGAAGTTTAAGGAGGAAGTGCCAAGAGACATTGTCGAACGCTTTCTCAAAGTCTAATTTGCATAGAATTCCACTGGCTTTACTTCTTTTAGCAAAAGATATCACTTCAGATGCAACAACATAGCTTTCAAATATTAGTCTCCCTCTATGAAAGCTGACAGTGAATTTGAAATGAGGGAATCCATGAGCTTGCTGAACCTATTAGCCATGACTTTAGAGATGATTTTAACAATGCTATTCTCAAGGCTGATAGTTCGAAAGTCTTTTACTAATAGATTCTTCTCCTTTCTTGGGTGTGAGCACAATGTGGGTGTAATTGAGATGATGCAGGTCCAATTTAGAGTTGTGGAAGGCTTCAAAGATCTTAATCAGATCTCTTTTGATAATTTCCCAATATTTTTGATAAAAAGAGATTGGGAATCCCTCAGGTCCCGAGGATTTATTTCCCTGTAGATCAAAGACTGTGGCTTTTATCTCATTTTCAGAGAATGGGTTGTCCAAAATTGATAGATCGGCTATAGGTTCCCCAAACAATTTACTCCAGTTTATATCTAATGTTTCACTCACTTCTGAACCCAGCATGGATGTGAGGTAGGAATGGAAAGCACAATGAAGACGTCTTTGTCCTTTGATTGTGTGTCCCTCACTTGTTAACTCTATGATTTGGTTTTTCCTCCTGTTGCTTGCGGAGATGTGAAAGAACTTGATGTTTCGGTCCCCTTCTTTCAGCCATGCATTTCTAGATCTCTGTTTCCAGTAAGTTTCATCTTGTAGCAAGAATGATTCTAGTTCAGCTTTCAAGGAACATCGCTCATCCCGTTAACTGGATGATAATCCCAGATCTTCCTCTCTCAAATCCAGCCGATCAATTCTTGAGTATATGAATTTTTTCCTTTCAAGTCTTCTTTGATTAAATTTCTTACTCCAGCTCTTAAGTTTCTGACGTAGATGCCATAACTTGGCCACCATGTTGTGGGCTGGTTCATTTTTTTGGGGTTCTCCCTCCCACCATGTTTGTGTAAGTTGGTCAAATCCCGAGTGGCTATACCACAAGTTCTCAAACCTGAATGGTCTAAGAGTTTTTGTTCCTACGTCACGAAAAATTTTCAAAGGTAATTTTAGTGTGGAATATGGTCTGAAGTTGATCTTACCATTGGATGAGTCGTTGAGAGAGGGAAGAGATGGTTGTTTCTATTAGAGTTGCAAGCTTGTTGTAGTCGGTCCTAAAGGGAGTCTCTTGCTGTTTACTTGCTATATCCCCGCATCATTGCATGGCTTGTTTTCTTCGAGCCCTACTTCTCGCTTCCTCCTCTCCCTAGGAACCGACTATGTGGAGTATAGCCAAGGGGTAAGGCATCGATTTTTGGTACTGACATGCAAATATTCAAATCTTTTTACTCCAGATTATGAGCACTCAATCGGATTTCCATCCATTTCTATATCAAAATATGACTTCACATATTGGTCAATAGGATTCACATCTTCACAGTTCTCAGAGGGAATAGGCATTTCATAGTGCATGCGTAGTGCAAGTAAGCAGTCCATGACAAGATCTTCAAGATTGAGACGGACGGCTACGTGGTAGGAAAGTAAGTGCCAAAGCACATTGATCATTATAATAGATTATAATAATCATTATATACCTCAAAATAATCTTTTAATATAAAAAACACTGAATTAATGATTATTACTATAAAATAATACTAATTTTTGGATCATAAAATTATTATTGGAGGGAATTTTGAGATAAAAATTTGAAACTTGGAAAGCATATTTTATTTGTAAGAATGGTTGTTATTAATATTATGACAACTTATTGTAACAAAAAATAATGAAAATTAATAACTATTATTTTTTTCTATATTATTTATCTTAAAAATTTATTAGAGTTAAGTGAAAGCCCTATCGTCTATGCATAAATGCCTATAAAGTCAAGGACCTGCGGCAATGTTTAACAGCAAATGTCAACATCCGTCGAAACGGCTCCTATAGCATTCCACCAGCTGTTAAAACAATGTTGTTCCATACTCATTATTTTTATTATTAAAAAATTATTATTTTAATTTATTTTAAGTTGTGTGGAGGTGAAGCTGACCGGTGGTGCAGTCGCCTTGTATAGAACCCCTTCTTTGAAACTTCTATCTTCCCTCCCACTCTCTCCCCTTCTCTCCTAACAGGGAACCGGCGATCAAACCACTCTGATATGGAGAACCTAAACTCCGTCCCTCTTTCGTATCTTTTCATTTTCTTGCATTCTTGATTCAGTCATTGATTACTAGTTTCTTATTTTCAAGTTTGGTTTCGGCGTTCCTTGGTTTGCCGAGATGGTTCTTGGTTTCCAGTTTGGGTTGAGTCGGTTCTTGATTTCTAGTCTGGTTTTAGGGTTATGTCTTGCTTCCTTTTTGTTTTTTTGGTAGAGGGTCATGTCTTCTTATTATCTTGTTTTGTCTCGATGTTTTTTGGATTCCAGTGATGGTTCTTGGTTTCGAGTTCGCTTTTGGTTGGTTCTTAAATTCTAATCTGGTTTTAGGGTTAGATGGTGATCTCCGTGTTTTTTCATGTCCTAGCTATGATCGTTTGGGTTCTAGGTTTGTAATGATCATCTAGCTCTGGGACCTGCCCTATATGATTTATTGAACATTGTGGAGGCTTTGATGATTTTTTTTCGTTCCTGGAGTTTGTTTTTATGCCAATTTCCATAGATTTAGCTGAACATGGTGTTAGATCATTTTCCTTATGAATAGGTTGATAGAACTCATTGTTCCTATGATTTTATAAAATCTCTTGGTTAGTTTTGATTTAATTGTTAACATGTCTAATGATGTTTGAATTCTTGTGGAGGTTGAACACCTCTTTGGCTTTATTTTAGGTAAACAATTGTTCTGCAGGGATCAGAGTGGGGAAAGTATCTGTGAGAAATTTTTTAGTGATTGAAGTGGTTTTCTCAAATGTCAGTCTATTTTGTTTATTAATTTTTGATATATTTCTCTTTATAATATATTATTTTCGGTTTTGCTGCATCTTTTTTTTTTCCACTCTTGAAAACTTGTTATTTTTAGTTCATGTTCTCTCATATTTATTGTATATTTTGTTTTACTTTTTTTTTTAATGTTTTCACTTTATTTTTTTTTTTATCTTTTTTATAACTAGTTTCTGAATGTTCCATTTTGTATGTTTGTAGGGGCATATGAAGAACTGAAATTATGATCTTGTAGGAGTCATTCTGCTCTTGCAGTTTGAGTTTGGCACATGACACATGATGGTTAGAGGAGTGAAAACTATTAGAGGAGTGAAAACTATGAATTCATAGTGTTATAAATGCTCTTTTAAAAAAAAAAAAAAAAAAAAGAGTTGTCTATGTGTGACATTGTGCTTAGATCTTCCTTCCTTCGGCCCGCTACTAGGTGCTCATGTATTATTGGATGCTATTCTTACTGAAGCTAATTTGTGCAAGATCCAAGCCATTTTTATCTACCATATGATGATTTCATGATCATGTCACCTATTGTTTAGATTCTTCCTCTATCTCTTGCCCTCAACCTCCCTCACCGTTCCACCAAAAAAAAAAAAAAACCTCGCTCACCGGCCCCTACCATGCAGTGTTGGGCCACCTCAAGGTCATCACTGCTTGCTCAAACCGGCCTCCCCTGATTCCTCTTCCACGTCCTCTGTTTCATCGCCACTGCGTTGTTGCGAGTCTCGTCAGATCGCCAATAATTAACCGAGCCCTAGTCGGCCCAGCCCTCTCTTTCCCCCTCTCTCAGTGGAGGGCTGAATTGGTCCTCCTCTTCTCCTTGTTCTTGTTCTCTCGCTCCCCCTCCCTCTCACGTTTCCCACGACCATTGGCTGAGCCATAGGGGGGTGCATGACGGCCAGCCCGGAACCTCTCCCCCCCCTCCTCCTCTACCTCTCTCTCTCCCCTCTCCCTCTCCTTTTCCTCTTTGTTTCTGTCACGCCCCAAACCCAGCACTTGAGTTGGGCACATGACACGGCCACACAAACCCTAGAGCAGCACCCTAGGATCATGTAAGGCCTAAAATTTAACACTTCAAAATTTTAAATAACCAATTAAGTACCAAATCAATCAACCGATGTCACAATTTTAAATCGAATGCAAACTTGTTCAATACAATTATTCAAATGTTCTTTGGCATCAGAGAATTTCAACTAACTAAATTACTAAAGGCTTCAGTTATCATTTGCTCTCGCCCAAGCCATCCAATCTAAGCATCCTGTGAGTCTGAAAAAAAATAAGAAGAAATATGAGCTTCTTCAGCTCAGTAAGAATCACTGCACATGTACATCAAGCCAGTAAATAGAATTAATATTTCTAAAACCAATGCAATTGAGAAAACTTCTAGGTATACAATAACTGGAATAATGTCACAAATATGCATATGTATCATCATACATCATCAGGTGAAAATCTTCATTCATTGTTAAATTTCATATTAAATATTATATCTTCTTACATTTTCGATCTGTCAATGTTTTATCCCTTTTTGGCTTTGGACTAACCCAGACCATACCGCAATCTCTTTCCAATCCAATTATTCTTTCATAAAAGCCTTTCAAGGCTGTCCCAGGATGAGCTCCTGGCCGGCTGTCCCACGTACGAAAGCCCGTGAGAGGCTGTCCCAGGCATAAGCTCCTGGCGGGCTGTCCCAGGCATGAACTCCTGGCCGGCTAATCCACCTGTAAGCCAGTGGGGGCTGTCCCAGGCATAAGCTCCTGGCCGGCTGATTCATATGTCGAGGTTAGTCCAAAACATACCCTTTTCATTCAATTCTGAATTTTATCGAATTATTTCAAATTACAGAATGAATAAGTTGATAAATCATGTCCATAAGATTCATACCATCAATCATAAAAATTCTTTCATAATATACTCATATAAAAAAATATTCATATAAACCATATCTTAATGTCTCAAACATAGAAAATTCATCGATTATAATTTCAATATTGCAAATTCAACATATAAAACTAACAAATAAATAACATAAATTTAGCGATGATCATGTACAGGATTCTTACCTCGATAAATGAGAATTCAAATTCACAGTCTTATAATCAGAAAATCAAACCCTACTCATCGTCCCCCTGGTCGTTGGACTATTCTCCTATCAAACAAAATAAATTAATTTAACCAAATAAATTTTCTATATATATTAAGGTTATCTAACTCATATCCATGTCCCCCCCTTTTATATATATATATATATTTTTTATTTTTATTCATTATTTTTTTTATTTATTTAATATATATACATATGTGTATATATGTATATATATATATATATTATTATTATTATTATTTTATTTTATTTATTTATTTATTTATTTATTTTTATTTGGAGAAGAGAGAAGAGGCTTCTTCTTCTTCTCTTCCCCCTGTTCGAAAACAGGAACCCGAGCCCCCATCCGAACATGTCCCTTCATCCCGACCAAGAGAGCACTTCCGGCCACCTTCCCCGGCAGCGTCCCGACGCCGGCGATGTAACCATGTCGGCGGCAGTGCCACCCTCGATGCCGGCGGCAGAGAAGGAAGAAAAAGAATCACACGAACAGGGTATCCCTGTTTGAGCCCGAACCGGCTCCTCGCCGGCTTCCGAACACCCCATGACCGGAGGGACTAGACCGAAAGGAAGGAGGAAAGAACATACCTTGTTCCGGCGGCCAAAAACAGCTCCGGCGACCCCTTTTTCTTTCGATCAACCACCACGAAAATCTTTTAGAAAAATCTCTCAAATCCCTTGATTTACTTCGAAATTTTTATTGTAATTTCCTAAGAGAGGACGGGGGATCTTATAGTGGAGGTTTCCTACCCTAGCCGGACTCTTTGAGTCCGATTTTGCCGGAATCATGAAGGAAGAAGACTCCGGCTAGGAGTGTTCCTCCTCCTCTGATTTTTTTTTTTTTTTGTGCTGTTGGGCCATCTGGACTACAGGCCCAAGTAACTGGGCCGTTACAATCTCCCCCCCTTAAAAAAAATTTCGTCCTCGAAATTTACATACCTGAGTTTTCAAAGAGTTGTGGATACTTGATCTTCATTTCTGTCTCGAGTTCCCATGTAGCCTCTCTCACTATGATTGCTCCATTGGATCTTCACATAAGAGATAATTCGATGTCGTAACACCTGATCTTTCTTGTCAACAATCCGTACTGGATATTCTTCATAAGTCAGATCCTTCTGAAGACGCAAAGGTTCAAAACTCACCATATGACTTGGATCTGGAATATACTTCCTCAACATCGATACATGAAACACATTATGTACACCCGATAAAGCCGGCGGTAATGCTAAACGATATGCAACCTCTCCAATCCTGTATAAAATTTCAAAAGGGCCAATATACCTTGGACTCAACTTTTCACGAACTCCAAATCTCATTACACCTTTAGTGGGAGAAACTCTCAGAAAAATATGATCGCCTACCTGAAATTCCAGCTCCTTTCTTCTATTATCAGCATAACTCTTTTGCCTGTTCTGAGCCGTACGAAGTCGTTCCTGGATCATGTGTACTTTTTTCACTGTCTGTTGCACTATTTCTAGTCCCAACAGTTTCCTTTCTCCCACCTCATCCCAACAAATGGGTGATCTACACTTCCTTTCATATAATACCTCGAAAGGAGCCATCTGAATGCTTGCTTGGTAACTATTATTATAAGCGAACTCAACCAATGATAAGTGATTATCCCATGCTCCGCCTAAGTCCATAACACAGGCCCTTAACATATCCTCTAGGATCTGTATGGTTCGTTCAGATTGTCCATCAGTTTGAGGATGAAAAGCTGTACTGAAATTTAACTTGGTTCCAAGAGCTTTATGAAGACTCTTCCAAAACTGAGAAATAAATCTACTATCTCGATCTGACACAATAGTAATTGGTACTCCATGTAGTCGTACAATCTGCTCTATATACAAGCCTGCCAATCTCTCTAAGGAAAGACCAATCCGAAAGGGTAAGAAATGTGCTGATTTCGTCAATCGGTCAACAATTACCCATACAGCATTATTATTTCGAAGCATTTTAGGTAATCCAGTCACAAAATCCATAGTAATATGCTCCCATTTTCACTGAGGAATAAGAAGAGACTGCAATGGTCCTGCTGGTCTTTGATGTTCAGCTTTTACTTGTTGACATACCAAACATTGAGCTACAAATTGTGCAATATCCCTTTTCATACCAGACCACCAAAAATTTCTTCTCAAATCTTGATACATTTTTGTGCTTCCAGGATGCATAGTGTAAGCCGAACAGTGAGCTTCCTCTAGGATCTCGTCTCTTAATCCTGAAATCTTGGGAACACATAGTCTGTTATCAAATCTCAATGACCCATCCTCATGTATCCAAAATTTTGTCTGTATACTGGATTTCACTGCATCTATGACCTTTTGTAACTCTGAATCCTCCTTTTGAGCTGCTTTAATCTTTTCAATCAAAGTAGGCTGTAGTACAAGATTTGCAAGTTGAACTTGAGAATCATGTGGTCGTATTTCAATTCCTGATTTCTCCAAATCCAGTAATATAGGCTTTTGAGAGGTAATTAGAGCAGCCAATTCATTAGAAAATTTTCTACTTAGAGCATCGGCTACAATATTCGCCTTTCCGGGATGATAATTTATTGTCACGTCATAGTCCTTCAATAGTTCCAACCACCTTCTTTGTCTCAAATTTAACTCCTTCTGAGTAAAGATATATTTTAAGCTTTTATGATCTGTGAAAATCTCGCAATGCTCTCCATATAAGTAATGCCTCCATATTTTTAACGCAAAGACCACAGCTGCTAATTCTAAGTCATGAGTAGGATAATTCCGCTCATAAGATTTCAATTGTCTAGAAGCATAAGCTATCACCTTTTCTTTTTGCATCAAAACACAACCGAGACCTTTACGAGAAGCATCGCTATAGATAATGAAACCTTCTGTCCCGGATGGAATGGTTAAGATTGGAGCAGTCACTAATCGTCTCTTTAACTCTTGGAAGCTTTGCTCACATTCGTCTGTCCATTCAAACTTTACTTGTTTCTGTGTTAGACGAGATAGAGGCATGGCAATACTAGAGAAACCTTCCACAAACCTTCGATAATAGCCAGCTAATCCCAAAAAGCTGCGTATCTCTGATACGTTAGTAGGTCGGCTCCAGTCAACTACTGCCTCCACTTTCTTTGGGTCAACTGAGATACCCTCCTTGGAGATAACATGCCCAAGAAAAGTAACACTGTTTATCCAAAATTCACATTTTTGTAACTTTGCATACAGCTTCTTTTCCCTCAAAGTTTGTAATACCATCCTTAGATGTTCTTCATGTTTGAGTGAACTTTTCGAGTAAATTAAAATATCATCAATAAATACAACTATAAATCGATCCAAGTATGATGCAAACACTCGATTCATAAGATCCATAAAGGCTGTCGGTGCATTGGTCGACCAAATGGCATGACCAAAAACTCATAATGCCCAAATCTAGTCCGAAAGGCTATTTTTGATATGTCTCCAGACTGTATCTTTAACTGATGGTAGCCAGAACGAAGATCAATTTTTGAGAAGACCTGAGCCCCTTGCAACTGATCAAATAAATCATCGATTCGTAATAAAGGATATTTGGTTCGCACTGTTACCTTGTTTAATTCTCGATAGTCTATGCAAAGCCGAAGGCTACCATCTTTCTTCTTCACAAAAAGTACTGGAGCTCCCCAAGGTGACACACTTGGCCTAATGAATCCTTTGTCCAACAACTCTTGTAATTGCTTTTGTAATTCTTTTAATTCTGCTGGAGCCATTCGATAAGGGGCTTTAGAAACTGAACTCGTATCAGAAATCAAGTCAATAGTAAACTCAATCTCTCGATCCGGAGGTAGTCCAGGCAGGTCATTCGAAAAAACATCAGGAAATTCTTTCACAATAGGGATATCCTCTAACTTGAGTTTCTCATTCTGAGTATCTAATACAGTGGCTAGAAATCCTTCACATCCTTTTCTAAGAAATTTCTGAGCATGAATAGCTGAGATGAACTTCTGGTGGAAGAAGGGTCTAGTACTCTTAAAACTAAACTCTGACTGATCTGGAATTTAAAACATTATTGTCTTTTGGAAGCAGTCAACTGTAGCATGATATGCTGCTAACCAATCCATCCCCAAGATTAGATCAAAGTCCTTCATCTCTAAGACTAATAAGTCTGCTTTCATCTCCCTATCCTCCATACTTAGTACACAATCTTTGCAAATTGAATTAACCAAGATCACCTCTCCACTTGGTGTACAAACACAGAGATTATTTTCTAAAGGTGTAGGAGACATCTCTTTGGTCTTCTTAATAAAACTAGTTGCTATAAAAGAGTGGGTAGCTCCAGGATCAAATAGAGTACAGACATTGTTGGATGCAATTTTAATCATACCTGTCAGATATTCATTTATCATTCAGGGCTATATGTCCTTATATATATTTAAGCATATAATAATTCATGACATATATATAAAAGAACTTTTAGGAGATCGATTCAGTACCTGTCACCATTGAGTTAGAAGCATTAGCATCCTGTTGTGTAAGAGCATAGACTCGTCCTTGGGCCTTTGATTTTTGTTGTCCCGCATCTTGTCTTTGTACATCTTGGGGTACTCGATTTGCGGGGGTATTCTGGTAATTTTGAGGCATATGCTGTCTCTGTGATTCTCCTCCATTGCGGCATACAACTGCTTTGTGGCCATCTCGTCCACATTTGTAACATTGTCCCCCAGGCCATGTGCAATCTCGTTTAAGATGGGGTCCTCCACATCTATAACAAATAATGCTCCCCTGAGATTGAGTTTTACTTTCAACGGTAGTCTGGCTTGGTTTTGGGGTCTTTGGTTTGAAGGCTCTGCTATTTTGACCTTGAGAATCAATTACTCGACCCCTTTTCTTCAAACTTTTCTCTCTTGCTACCTGAGCATCATTGAGTCCTTTTTCTATTATTAAGCATTTGTTTACGACTTCTTTATAAGTGGGCAGCTCAAAAACAGTCACCAACTGTTGGATTCTATCCCTTAATCCATTCTCAAATTTTCTGGCTCGAACATTTTCCTCAGCTATCAATGCAGGGGCATATCTCGATAATTCTTCAAATTTGGCTGCATATTGAGTAACTGTCATGTGGCCCTGCACCAGACGATCGAACTCTCGAAATTTTTGGAGTCGGATACTCTGGGAAAAATACTTCTCATAGAAAATCTTTCTAAATTCTTCCCATGTAAAAGGTACATCATTTGGCCCTAGCTTTCCAATTTCCATCTCCCACCAATCGGCTGCCTCACCTTGTAACATAAACGTGGCAAAAGTGACCTTGTCTTCAGCAGGACATCTCAAAGCATGGAAAACTTTCTCTATTGTTTTTAGCCAGCTTTCAGCTTCCATAGGATCTGAGGTCCCTGAGAATGCCGGTGGTGCATATTTTTTGAAGTCTAATAAATTGATCTGACGTTCATACTGATTTTCAGCTCTTTGTTGCTGCTGGGACTGTCGCTCCTGAAATATTTGTTGTATGATCTGTTGTTGTTGTCCCTGTTGCACCTCTAATATCCTCCTCATATCTTCCCTTGCAGCCACTTGTTGTTGAACCAGTACTTGCATTAACTGAGCTGCAGTAATTTGTTCCTCAGGTTGAATTTCAGGTTCTCCTGGAGTTTCTTCCCCGGGAGTGACCTCTGCAGGCTCAGTAGGATGTTCTTGTTGTGGTGCTTCATCATCCGATGAGGGTGGAGCATTTTCTTGTGGTGTAGCTGGCTCCCAAGCACTAGAGCCATCCGCAAAATGAGTAGGTCTCCGATTTCGCCCATGCTCAGTCCCTCTTGCCATGACAACCTACATAGTTTCACTTTAGTCAAGAATTTAAGAATAATATTTCATATTAGTCAATTTCCATCTAAAAGTCTACCCATATACTCTCTCTCAAAATAAACCTTAAGATTCCTAAACCTAGGCTCTGATACCATTCTGTCACGCCCCAAACCCAGCACCTGAGTTGGGCACATGACACGGCCACACAAACCCTAGAGCAGCACCCTAGGATCATGTAAGGCCTAAAATTTAACACTTCAAAATTTTAAATAATCAATTAAGTACCAAATCAATCAACCGATGTCACAATTTCAAATCGAATACAAACTTGTTCAATACAATTATTCAAATGTTCTTTGGCATCAGAGAATTTAAACTAACTAAATTACTAAAGGCTTCAGTTCTCATTTGCTCTCGCCCAAGCCATCCAATCTAAGCATCCTGTGAGTCTGAAAAAAAATAAGAAGAAATATGAGCTTCTCCAGCTCAGTAAGAATCACTGCACATGTACATCAAGCCAGTAAATAGAATTAATATTTCTAAAACCAATGCAATTGAGAAAACTCCTAGGTATACAATAACTGGAATAATGTCACAAATATGCATATGTATCATCATACATCATCAGGTGAAAATCTTCATTCATTGTTAAATTTCATATTAAATATTATATCTTCTCACATTTTCGATCTGTCAATGTTTTATCCCTTTTTGACTTTGGACTAACCCAGACCATACCTCAATCTCTTTCCAATCCAATTATTCTTTCATAAAAGCCTTTCAAGGCTGTCCCAGGATGAGCTCCTGGCCGGCTGTCCCACGTACGAAAGCCCGTGAGAGGCTGTCCCAGGCATAAGCTCCTGGCGGGCTATCCCAGGCATGAGCTCCTGGCCGGCTAATCCACCTGTAAGCCAGTGAGGGCTGTCCCAGGCATAAGCTCCTGGCCGGCTGATTCATATGTCGAGGTTAGTCCAAAATATATCTTTTTCATTCAATTCTGAATTTTATCGAATTATTTCAAATTACAGAATGAATAAATTGATAAATCATGTCCATAAGATTCATACCATCAATCATAAAAATTCTTTCATAATATACTCATATAAAAAAAATATTCATATAAACCATATCTTAATGTCTCAAGCATAGAAAATTCATCGATTATAATTTCAATATTGCAAATTCAACATATAAAACTAACAAATAAATAACATAAATTTAGCGATGATCATGTACAGGATTCTTACCTCGATAAATGAGAATTCAAATTCACAGTCTTATAATCAGAAAATCAAACCCTACTCGTCGTCCCCCTGGTCGTTGGATTGTTCTCCTATCAAACAAAATAAATTAATTTAACCAAATAAATTTTCTATATATATTGAGGTTATCTAACTCATATCCATGTCCCCCCTTTTATATATATATGTATATATTTTTTATTTTTATTCATTATTTTTTTATTTATTTAATATATATACATATGTGTATATATGTATATATATATATTATTATTATTATTATTATTTTATTTTGTTTATTTATTTATTTATTTATTTTTATTTGGAGAAGAGAGAAGAGGCTTCTTCTTCTTCTCTTCCTCCTGTTCGAAAACAGGAACCCGAGCCCCCATCCGAACATGTCCCTTCATCCCGACCAAGAGAGCACTTCCGGCCACCTTCCCCGGTAGCGTCCCGACGCCGGCGATGTAACCATGTCGGCGGCAGTGCCACCCCCGATGCCGGCGGCAGAGAAGGAAGAAAAAGAATCACACGAACAGGGTATCCCTGTTTGAGCCCGAACCGGCTCCTCGCTGGCTTCCGAACACCCCATGACCGGAGGGACTAGACCGAAAGGAAGGAGGAAAGAACATACCTTGTTCCGACGGCAAAAAACAGCTCCGGCGACCCCTTTTCTTCCGATCAACCACCACGAAATCTTTGAGAAAAATCCCTCAAATCCCTTGATTTACTTCGAAATTTTTATTGTAATTTCCTAAGAGAGGACGGGGGATCTTATAGTGGAGGTTTCCTACCCTAGCCGGACTCTTTGAGTCCGATTTTGCCGGAATCGTGAAGGAAGAAGACTCCGGCTAGGAGTCTTCCTCATCCTCTGATTTTTTTTTTTTTTTTTTTTTGTGCTGTTGGGCCGTCTGGACTACAGGCCCAAGTAATTGGGCGATTACAGTTTCATTCTCCCTCGCTCTGTTTCTCCCGATGCGTCTCTCTCCTCTGGCTCGCTCTCTCTCTCTCTTCCTTTACCTTATTTTTCTTAGGGTTAATTACAGAATTCTACACAGTTTAGAGATTTTTAATTTTAGCATATCCTTCTAATTTTTGCAATCAAATATGTATATTTTGTAATTTATTGTAATGTTGATCTGCCATCAACCAGCGTTCAAATTTGCCATTAAGGTGCCGACGTGTCAGGTACAGGGTCAACCCCCTGCATGATGTGTCATCCCCATGAAAGGAGAGAGAGAGAGGTTTTGGGGGAGCTTGAGTTACCCGTCTTCTCTCGAAGCTTGCAAGAACTCATGAGTGGGGATCCTGATCTCTCTCAGAACAAACCTCCCATTCTCTCTATAAGATCTGAGGGAGATCCATGGCTTGCCACTCTTTCCGATGGATGACATCGGCGGCGGAACCCCCCACCACTCCTCGACTGCACCTCTGACAAACCTCTGGAGTAACCACCATGCATATGCCTTTCGGTGTCCTCCTCCTCAAGATTACTGCGATCATCGCCACCTTCCTTCATCAAGTCGTCGACATCATCCGAGCTCTTGGAGCCAAGCCCTTCAGTGCATAGCTGCAGGGTCTCTGAATTCTTCGCAGAGAAGACACCATTGCTCTTGGGTTCACACCTGTAGCCATTTCTACCACTCTTTTTCTCTTCATCAGAGGGTGGACTGATGGGCGGTGCAGGCTTCTTTTGGAAGTGGAGCTCACCAAAGATCTCGGTGAAGGACGAGTTTTCCACTGGTTTCTTGGCTTTGATTTGGTTCCATGAGGACAGAGAATCAAA
The DNA here is from genome assembly GCF_000442705.2 of Elaeis guineensis. Taxonomy (NCBI): domain Eukaryota; kingdom Viridiplantae; phylum Streptophyta; class Magnoliopsida; order Arecales; family Arecaceae; genus Elaeis; species Elaeis guineensis. Next base: position 99,710,437 of record NC_025994.2, on the reverse strand, counting down.
CAGCGTCGCATTTTCGGGCAGCGGTTTCTCAAACAATGAGCTCAAGCTACCCAAGGTAGCCATGATCTTGTGGTGAAAATGAAGAAAATATAAGAACTTATCGAGAGAGAGAGAGAGAGAGGAGGAGGAGGAGAGGGGGGGTTGGAGGTTTGGTGAAGGAAGATGGGGAAGTAAGGAAGGATGTTAAGATGGTTTTATTTCCAGTTAGAGAGATATCTGTGAAGACGATTTCATCTACCCGGCACACGGCCACGAGTACATCCTGAAGGGATCGGAGCTTCTCCACCTGTCAAACTCCTCTCCGATGTCTCAAGACACTGTCGCCTCCTCCTCCGGCTCCGAGAAGCTTCGAGAAATCACCAAATCCGTCCACTACGACCCCGACTACTCTCTCGTCAGGAGAAACAAGAAGCCGTACGTGGAGCTCTCTCGATCTCAACGAGTACAAGGTCTACAATTCTGAGCTCACCGCCGACACCGCCCTCAAGGCCGCGGACGCGGCCATCCAGACCGACGAGAAGAGGTAGAGGCGGCATGCCATCATCATCCGGGACGACGACCGGACCGACGAGGAGAACCCGACGACGGAGTTGGGAAGGGATGAGATCTCGCCGCCCTTGTTTTCCTCCAACCCGGAGACCCTCGAGTCGCTGATGAAGGCCGACGGGCGGCTTGTCTCCGAGGCGTCGGCTATCAGGAACGGACGGTGGATGACTACCCGAGTGGGAGGTTCTGGGCCTCTGCGGTCCTGATGCACCTCATCTCGCGGCTCCATCCCAATGAAGGACCGGGTGTAACGGCCCAGTTACTTGGGTCTGTAAACCTTTGACGGCCCAACAATAAAAAAAAATAAAAATTAAAAATTACAGGAGGAAGACTCCTAATCGAAGTCTTCTTCTTTCCCGTTCCAATAAAATTGGACTCGAAGAATCCGGTTAGGATAGAAATCCTCCCCTATAAAGACCCCCTTCCTCCCTTAGGATCTTTCAACAAAAATTTCGAAGAAATTTGAGGAATTTGTGGGATTTTCTCAAAGAAAGCACCGTGAGCGATTGATCGAAAGAGAAGGGCCGTCGGAGCTATTTTTGGCCGCCGGAATAAGGTACGTTCTTTCTCTCTTCTTTTCGAATTGATCCTCCGGCCATCGGTGTGCTTGGAAGCCGGCGAGATACCGGTTCGGGCTCAAACAGGGATACCCCTGTTTGCATTGATTTTCTCCTTCCGTCGCCGGCAGCAAGGAGGGGTGAGGCTGCCACCGAGACGGTAGCCTCACCGTCGTTGGAGTTTCCAAGGAGGGTGGCCGGAGATGGCCTACTTGGCCGGATTAAGGGGAGGCGCTCGGAAGGGCTCGGGTCCCCTGTTTTTGAGCATGAGGAAGAGGAGAAGAAATTTCTTCTCTCTTCTCTAAATAAAAATTAATTATATATATATAATAAATAAAAAAATTAATTATATATATATAAATATATATATATAATAAATAGGTAAAAATAAATAAAAAAAATAAAAGGGGGACATAGGTAAGAGTTTCGATAAACCTCAATATATAATTTTTTTTTAAAAAATTAATTTGGTTAAATTGATTTGTTTGATAGGAGAACAGTCCAACGATCAAGGGGACAACGAATAGGGTTTTGATTTTCAGACTATAAGGCTGTGAATTTGATTTATCATTGATCGAGGTAAGAATCATTATACATGATCATCATCACATGTATATACTATTTTACTATAGTTTTGCATCGTTGGATTTGAAATCGATGAATTTATCATATGTGAAACACTGTTATTTAATTATGTGATTGCGAGCATGAATATGTTTTTATCAATACATATGATGGCATGATTATATAGTTATGACATGTTTGTTCTTGAGTACACTGTAAAATTTGAATTGATTAATATTATACGTCCATGAATAAAATAAAAAGAAAGAAAAATATGGTTTGGACTGACCTTATCATGTAGAATAGCCAGCTAGGAGCTTATGCCTGGGACAGCCCCCACAGGCTTATGTGTGGAAGAATTTGATCCGAGAAAGATCATGAATGATTTGATCCGAGAAAGATCATGGCCACTTTGATCCGAGAAAGATCATAAATAGTTCGATCCGAGAAAGATCACAGAAATCGATCCGAATAAAAGATCATCGCATGATCCTGGTTAGTCCAAAGCCAAAAAGGGATAAAAGATTGTCAATTGAAGATGTGAAAAAAAATGAAACATATAACATGTAATTCAATAATGAGTGAAGATTTTACTTGATGATATATAATGATCCATATTATTAGATGCATATTTATGACAATATTTCAGTTATTATATACATATGAGTCTTCACAAATTGTATTGGTTTTAGAAATATTAATTTTATCTACTAGCTTGATGTACATGTGCAGTGATTCTTACTGAGCTAGAGAAGCTCATATTTTCTTCTTATTTTTTTTCAGACTCACAGGATGCTTAGTTGGATGGTTTGGGCGAGAGCAAATAAGAACTAAAGCCTTAGTAGTTCAGTTAGTTTAAATTCTCTGTTACCAATGAATATTTGAATAATTGTATTGAACAAGTTTACATTTGCTTTGAAGTTGTGACTCGGTTAATTGATCTGGTTTTTATTTAGTTATTTTAAATTTGAAGTGTTAAATTATTTAGGCCTTACATGATCCTCAGAGTGCTGCTCTAGGGTTTGTGTGGCCGTGTCACGTGCCCAACTCAGGTGCTGGGTTCGGGGTGTGACAGAGTGGTATCAGAGCCTAGGTTTAGGAATCCTAAGGTTCATTTCAGAGAGAGAATATATGGATAGATTTTTAGATGAAAATTGACTAATATGAAATATTTTCTTAAATTCTTGACTAAAGTGAAACTGTGTAGGTTGACATGGCACGAGGGACTGAGCGTGGGTGAAATCGGAGACCTACTCGTTTTGCAGATGGCTCTAATGCTTGGGAGCCAGCTATACAACAAGAAAATGCTCCACCCTCATCGGATGATGATGCACCACAATAAGAACATCCTACTGAGCCTGCAGAGGTCACTTCCGGGGAAGAAACTCCAGGAGAACCTGAAATTCAACTTGGAGAACAAGTTACTGCAGCTCAGTTAATGCAAGTACTGGTTCAACAACAAGTGGCTGCGAGGGAAGATATGAGGAGGATATTGGAGGTGCAACAGGGACAACAACAGCAGATCATACAACAAATATTTCAAGAGCGACAGTCCCAACAGCAACAAGGAGCTGAAAATCAGTATGAACGTCAAATCAACTTATTAGATTTCAAAAAGTATGCACCACCGGCATTCTCAGGGACCTCAAATCCTATAGAAGCTGAAAGCTGGCTAAAAGCAATAGAGAAGGTTTTCCATGCTTTAAGATGTCCTGCTGAAGATAAGGTTACTTTTGCCATTTTATGTTACAAGGTGAGGCAGCCGATTGGTGGGAGATGAAAATCGGGAAGATGGGGCCAAATGATGTACCTTTTACTTGGGAAAAATTTAGAAAGGTCTTCTATGAGAAGTATTTTCCCCAGAGTATCCGACTCCAAAAATTTTGAGAGTTCGATCGACTGGTACAGGGCCACATGATAGTTGCTCAATATGTAGCCAAATTTGAAGAATTGTCGAGATATGCCCCTGCATTGATAGCTGAGGAAAATATTCAAGCCAGAAAATTTGAGAATGGACTAAGGGATAGAATCCAACAACTAGTGACTGTTTTTGAGCTGCCCACTTATAAAGAAGTTGTAAACAAATGCTTAATAATAGAAAAAGGACTCAATGATGCTCAAGTAGCAAGAGAGAAAAGTATAAAGAAAAGAGGTCGAGCAGTTGATTCTCAAAGTCAAAGTAACAGAGCATTCAAACCAAAGACCCCAAAATCAAGCCAGACTGCCACTGAAGGTAAAGTACAACCTCAAGGGAGCCTTGTATGTTATAGGTGTGGAAGACCTCATTTTAGACGAGATTGCACATGGCCCGGGGGATAATGTTACAAATGTGGATGAAATGGTCATAAAGCAATTGTATGCCGCAGTGGAGGAGAATTACAGAGCCAGCAGATGCCTCAAAATTATCAGAATACCCCTGCAAATCGGGCACCCCAAGATGTACAAAGACAAGATGGGGGACAACAAAAGATAAGAACCCAAGGATGAGTCTATGCACTTACACAACAGGATGCCAATGCTTCTAACTCAGTGGTGACAGATACTGAACCGATCTCCTAAAGTTCTTTTATATATATGTCATGAAATATTAAATGCTTAGATATATATGGACATATAGCCCTGAATGATAAATGAATATTATGTAAATATCTGACAGGTATGATTAAAATAGCATCCAACGATGTCTATGCTCTATTTGATTTTGGAGCTATCCACTCTTTTATAGCAATTAGTTTTATTAAGAAGACCAATGAGATGTCTCCTACACCTTTAGAAAGTGATCTCTGTGTCTGCACACCAAGTGGAGAGGTGATTTTGGTTAATTCAATTTGCAAAGATTGTATAATGAGTATTGAAGATAGGGAGATGAAAGCAGACTTATTAGTCTTAAAAATGAAGGACTTTGATCTAATCTTGGGGATGGATTGGTTAGCAGCATATCATGCTACAGTTGATTGCTTCAAAAAGACAATAAGGTTTCAAATTCTAGATCAGTCAGAGTTTAGTTTCATGAGTACTAAATCCTTCTTTCACCAGAAGTTCATCTCAGCTATCCATGCCCAAAAATTTTTAGAAATGGATGTGAAAGATTTCTAGCCACTGTATTAGTCACTCAAGATAATAAGCTCAAGTTACAGGATATTCCTATTGTGAAGAAATTTTCTGATGTCTTTCCAGATGACCTACCTGGACTACCTCTTGATCGAGAGATTGAGTTTTCTATTGACTTGATTTCGGACACTAGTCCAGTTTCTAAAGCTCCTTATCGAATGACTCCAGCAGAGTTGAAGGAATTACAAAAGCAATTACAAGAACTGTTGGACAAAGGATTTATCAGACCTAGTGTATCACCTTAGGGAGCTCCAGTACTTTTTGTGAAGAAGAAAGATGGTAGCCTTCGGCTTTGCATAGACTATCGAGAATTAAATAAGGTAACAGTGCGAAACAAATATCCTTTATCATGAATCGATGATTGTTTGATCAGTTGCAAGGGGTACAGGTCTTCTCAAAAATTGATCTTCGTTTTGGTTACCATCAGTTGAAGATACAGTCTGAAGATATATCAAAAACAGTCTTTCGGACTAGATATGGGCCATTATGAGTTTTTAGTCATGCCCTTTGGGTTTGACCAATGCACCGGCAGCCTTCATGGATCTTATGAATCGAGTGTTTGCATCATACTTGGATCGATTTGTAGTTGTATTTATTGATGATATTTTGATTTACTCGAAAAGCTCACTCGAGCATGAAGAACATTTGAGGATGGTATTACAAACTCTGAGGAAAAAGAAGCTGTATGCAAAACTACAAAAATGTGAATTTTGGATGAACAGTGTTACTTTCCTCGGGCATGTCATCTCCAAGGATGGTATTTCAGTTGACTCAAGAAAAGTGGAGGCAGTAGTCGACTGGAGCCGACCTACAAATGTATCGAAGGTACGTAGCTTTTTGGGTTGGCTGGCTACTATCGAAGGTTTGTGGAAGGTTTCTCTTGTATTGCTATGCCTCTATCTCGTCTAACACAGAAACAAGTAAAGTTTGAACGGACAGATGAATGCGAGGCAAAGCTTTCAAGAGTTAAAAAGACGATTGATGACTGCTCCAATTTTAACCATTCCATCTGGGACAGAAGGTTTCACTATCTATAGCGATGCTTCTCGTAAAGGTCTCGGTTGTATTTTGATGCAAAAAGGAAAGGTGATAGCTTATGCCTCTTGACAATTGAAGTCATATGAGCGAAATTATCCTACTCATGACTTAAAATTAGCAGCTGTGGTTTTTGCTTTAAAAATATGGAGGCATTATTTATATGGAGAGCATTGCGAGATTTTCACATATCATAAAAGTTTAAAATATATCTTTACTCAGAAGGAGTTAAATTTAAGACAAAGAAGGTGGTTGGAGCTATTGAAAGACTGACTTAACAATAAATTATCATCCCGGGAAGGCGAATGTTGTAGCCAATGCTCTAAGTAGAAAATTTTTTGGTGAATTGGCTGCTCTAATTACTTCACAAAAGCCTATATTGCTAGATTTGGAGAAATCAGAAATTGAAATACGACTACATGATTCTCAAGTTCAACTTGCAAATCTCGTACTACAGCCTACTTTGATTGAAAAGATTAAAGTAGCTCAAAAGGAGGATTCAGGAGTTACAAAAGGTCATAGAAGCAGTGGAATCCGGTATACAGATGAAATTTTGGACATATGAGGATGGGTCATTGAGGTTCGATAACAGACTATGTGTTCCCAAGATTCTAGGGATTAAGGGATGAGATCCTGGAGGAGGCTCACTGTTCGGCTTACACACCATGCATCCTGGAAGCACAAAAATATATCAAGATTTGAAAAAAAAAATTTTGGTGGTCTGGTATGAAAAGGGATATTGCCACAATTTGTAGCCCAATGTTTGGGTTTGTCAACAAGTAAAAGTCGAACATCAAAGACCAGCATGGACCATTGCAGTCTCTTCTTATTCCTCAGTGGAAATGGGAGCATATTATTATGGATTTTGTGACTGGGTTACCTAAAATATTTTGGAATAATAATACCGTATGGGTAATTGTGACCGATTGACGAAATCAGCACATTTCTTATCCTTTCGAATTGGTCTTTCCTTAGAAAGATTGGCAGACTTGTATATAAAGCAGATAGTACGACTGCATGGAGTACCAGTTACAATTGTATTAGATCGAGATAGTAGATTTGTTTCTCAATTTTGGAAGAGTCTTCATAAAGCCCTTGGTACCAAGTTAAATTTCAGCTACAGCTTTTCATCCTCAAACTGACGGACAATCAGAACGAACCATACAGATCCTAAAGGATATGTTAAGGGCTTGTGTTATGGACTTAGGTGGAGCATGGGATAATCACTTATCATTGGTTGAGTTCGCTTATAATAATAGTTACCAAACAAGCATTCAGATGGCTCCTTTCGAGGCATTATATGGAAGGAAGTGTAGATCGCCCATTTGTTGGGATGAGGTGGGAAAAGAAAATTGTTGGGACAAAAAATAGTGCAACAGATAGTGGAAAAGTACACATGATCCAGGAACGACTTCGTACAGCTTAGAGCAGGCAAAGAGTTATACTGATAATAGAAGAAGGGAGCTGGAATTTCAGTAGGCGATCATGTTTTTCTGAGAGTTTCTCCACTAAAGGTGTAATGAGATTTGGAGTTCGTGGTAAGTTGAGTCCAAAGTATATTGGTCCTTTTGAAATTTTAGACAGGATTGGAGAGGTTGCATATCGTTAGCATTACCGCCGGCTTTATCTGGTGTACATAATGTGTTTCATGTATCAATGTTGAGAAAGTATATTCCAGATCCAAGTCATGTGGTGAGTTATGAACCTTTGCATCTTCAGAAGGATCTGACTTATGAAGAATATCCAGTACGGATTGTTGACAAGAAAGATCAGGTGTTACGACATCGAATTATTCCTTATGTGAAGATCCAATGGAGCAATCATAGCGAGAGAGAGGCTACATGGGAACTCGAGACAGAAATGAAGATCAAGTATCCACAACTCTTCGAAAACTCAGGTATGTAAATTTCGAGGACGAAATTTTTTTTAAGGGGGGAGATTGTAACAGCCCAGTTACTTGGGCCTGTAACCTGACGGCCCAACAAAAAAAAAAAAAAATTAATACAGGAGGAAGACTCCTAATCGGAGTCTTCTTCCTTCCCGTTCGAAAATCGGACTCGAAGAGTCCAGCATGGGTAGAATCCTTC